>NC_143063.1:2313281-2467500 GCF_052426305.1 Pelodiscus sinensis
GGAGCCATTTTCTTTGAGTATTGAAAAGTGATACACTTTACATTTTACTTTCCATTCACTGGTAACACATCAGACAGTGCAGATCTGGCTTTCACATTTTTTATATGTGTTGTGTGCACAAAAATGCATAGGGGTTTGCCTAATTTGCATGAACATTTATCATAATTGTATGTGAAATATGGGGTTTGGTTCAGGCTCGCCTATTGATATGATTTTCTTTTTCAATTAGAAGGAACCAGAGATAGTTAATGAATCTACAGAAGAGGATTTAATTCATTTTAATGTTGGCGGCTGGCATTTCTCTATTCCTAAAAGTAAAATTGCTCAGTTTCCAGAATCTCTTCTTTGGAAAGAGTCTTCTACTCTGGTTCCATCTGAAAACCCGAGATTATTCATTGACAGAGATGGATTCACTTTTAGACACGTCCACTATTATCTACATACCTCAAAATTGTCCTTTTCCAGCTGTGTTGAATTGAACTTGTTGTATGAACAAGCATTCATTTTGCAGCTGACGCCTTTACTGCAGGTACAGTATGGTGTTATGGTATTACTTTCGTACAGTGTTTATTCTTTTATAAACAAATTGGGCTTGTTTAGTTCCTAAATAAGAGTGACCATATAAAGATGTTAGCAGATGATACCAAGCTGGGAGGAGTTGCAAGTGCTTTGGAGCAGTGTTTCTCAACCTTTCTTTATAAAGTACCCCCTTTAAAAAAAAAAAAAAAAAAAAAATCCATCCATCCATTCACCCCCTTTTTCCAAAAAATATAAGTACTCCCAGTACCTACAGTTTTCAGACACACAATTTTTTTCTACTATTGCAACAATTTTGTTTAAACAAAACTTAATTGTAGCCAGGCAGGTGATGAAATTTTTGGATGTAAAAAGTACAAAAATAATAAAGCTCTGTAAAACTTAAAACAAAAATTCCATTTTCTCCAAATTTCAGTTGTATTGACGTACCTCCCAGACTTCTCTCAAGTACCCCTAAGGGGACTCGTACCACTCGTTTAGAAACACTACTTTGGAGGATAGGGTCAAAATTCAAAATGATCTGGACAAACTAGAGAAATGATCTGCGGTAAACAGGATGAAGTTTAATAAGGACAAATGCAAAGTGCTCCACTTAGGAAGGAACAATCCATTTCTCACACACAGAATAGGCAGCGACTGTCTAGGAAGGAGTTCTGCAGAAAGGGATCTAGGGATCAGAGTAGACCACAAGCTAAATATGAGTCAACAGTGTGATGCTGTTGCCAAAAAAGCAAACACGATTCTGGGCTGCATTAACAGGAGTGTTGTGAACAAGACATGAGTAGTCATTCTTCCACTCTACGCTGCGCTGATTAGGCCTTAATTGGACTACTGTGTCCAGTTCTGGGCACCACATTACAAGAAAGATGTGGAGAAATTGGAGAAGGTCCGGAGAAGAGCAACAAAAATGATGAAAGGTCTAGAAAACCTGAGCGATGAGGGAACACTGAAAAAATTGGGCTTGTTTAGTTTAGAAAAGAGAAGACTGAGAGGGGACATGATAGCAGTTTTCAAGTATCTAGAGGGCGTTACAATGAGGAGGGAGGAAAAATTGTTTTCCTTGGCCTGTCATCAGAGGACAAGAAGCAATGGGCTTAAATTGCAGCAAGGGAGGGTTAGGCTGCACATTAGGAAAAACTCCTAACTGTCAGGGTGGTTAAACACTGGAGTAAGTTGCCTTGGGAGGTTGTGGAATCTCCATCCCTGGAGATATTTAAGAGCAGGTTAATCAGACACCTGTCAGGGATGATCTAGATGGTGCTTGGTCCTGCCGTGAGGGCAGGAGACTGGACTCGATGACCTGTTGAGGTCCCTTCCAGTTCTAGGATTCTGTGTTTGGAATGGATGCCTACCAGTCAGTAGGTCCACCCCAGTCTCCAAGCACCTTTGAAGCGTTCCCCTGGAGTGTCCCATCCTTTATCTGTGCATGTTGCATGACAGCTTTTATGCCACAGTAATGATTGCCTGCATTCAGATGGAGGAGCTGACAGAAGTTTATCAGTTGCATCCCTCTTTTGGAAATCCCTGAGTTTCTGTCTTGTAGCCAATCCCTATTCACCGGAAGCAACAACACCGTTCCCATCACTTGTTGACAGATAATGAATGCGTTGTTCCTAAGATACAGTGGAGGGGCACTTCATATTCAAGTCTGCCTCCATATTTTGTACATGGAATACTTGAGGTTATAATTAATACCATATGAATAGTGAATCTATCAATAATAAATATTTACCAGTATGTGCCTATGCCATGGCTTAGTATCCCAATCAATAGTCAACGCTGTAAGCAATAGTCAGCTTTAGGTCAGGGTAGTGGTTAGGGCTAATAATAATTTATATTTTTGAATGCGGAGAATGTACAGAAAAGAGCTGTATCCTAGTGGAGTGTCTTGTTACTTTGTGTGATGCCTAGCAGTACATTTAACTCCTTCACATATCAAAACTGCCTGAAAAGCAGTGAAGTTTACGTAATCTTAAATGCCATCTTTACTCCAAAGCCAACCAAGTAAACAGCATCACGTTACTAGAGGAAGCAGAGAGTCTGATTTTTGAGAGAGATTTTTCCCTGCGTTTCCTGGTAGCACAGTTTCTGAAATTAGGAACATAATCCATACCGAGAACCTCTTTTTTCCTTTCTGTTTGTTTTCATGTTACAAGAGGTAACCTTTTTCCTTTTTCTTAAAGTTCAAAGTTCAGCTTGGTAGACATCACTTTCAGATTCTGCCCATCCAAATTACGAAAGAAATCACATTTCCTAACTTTCCCCCAGAACTGCTTTCTGTTTCATAAACGTCAGCTTGGCTTACTCTAGATTTTAGGCAGGGGAGAGGTCCTAGGAGGTGGCTACAGGCTGCTTTGTTGCATTTTATGTACCCTTTTTCCTGCAGGAAAGGAGGTAGGCCTTCCTCCAAGCCTCTTTCCTTGGTTGTGAGTGAGAGAGCTGCATTTAGTCAGGAGTTCAGGATGCTGGTGCATTCTGGGCTGCGTTAGGATGACTTTTACCGACTCCATTCTATTGGTCACCTCTGTGGAGTAGGATGAGTGCTCTTTGTAAGGGTGCTTAAATGACTGCTTCTTGGAGCAGCTGGTGCAGGAACCCACAAGGGGAGAGGCAATTCTCGATTTAGTCCTGAGTGGAGCGCAGGATCAGGTCCAGGATATAACCGTTACGGGACCGCTTGGGAATAGTGACCATAATATAATAACATTCAACATTCCTGTGGTGGGAAGAACACCTCAGCAGTCCAGCACCCTGGCATTTAATTTCAAAAAGGGGAATTACACAAAAATGAGGAGGTTAATTAAACAGAAATTAAAAGGCACAGTGACTAGAGCCAAATCCCTGAAAGCTGCATGGAAACTTTTTAAAGACACCATAATAGAGGCCCAACTTAAATGTATACCCCAAATTAAAAAACATAGCAAGAGACCTAAAAAAGAGTCACCGTGGCTTAACCACCATGTAAAAGAAGCAGTGAGGGACAAAAAGGTATCTTTTAAGAAGTGGAAGTCCAATCCTAGTGAGATAAATAGAAAGGAACATAAACACTGTCAAATCAAGTGTAAAAATGTAATAAGAAAAGCAAAACAAGATTTTGAGGAACAGCTAGCCAAAAACTCAAAAAGAAATAACAAAATGTTTTTTAAGTACATTAGAAGCAGGAAGCCTGCTAAAAAACCTGTGGGTCCCCTAGATGATCGAGCTATAAAAGGAGCAATCAAGGACGATAAAGCCATTGCGGAGAAACTAAATGATTTCTTTGCTTCAGTCTTCATGGCTGAGGACGTTAAGGAGATTCCCGAATCTGCACCGTCCTTTGTGGGTGATGAATCTGAGGAACTGTCCCGGATTGAAGTGTCATTAGAGGAGGTTTTGGAACAAATAGAAAAACTTAATGTTAACAAATCTCCGGAACCGGATGGCATTCATCCAAGGGTTCTAAAAGAACTCAAATGGGAAACTGCTGAGCTATTATCTGTGGTTTGTAACCTATCCTTCAAATCGTCTTCCGTACCTAATGACTGGAAGGTAGCCAACGTGACACCAATATTTTAAAAGGGCTCTAGAGGCGATCCTGGCAATTACAGACCGGTAAGTCTAACTTCAATACCAGGCAAATTAGTCGAAACAATAGTAAAGAATAAAATTGTGAAGCATGTAGAAGAACATAATTTGTTGGACAAAAGTCAACATGGTTTCTGTAAAGGGAAATCATGTCTTACTAATCTGTTAGAGTTCTTTGAAGGGGTTAACAAACATGCGGACAAGGGGGATCCAGTAGATATAGTATACTTGGATTTTCAGAAAGCCTTTGACAAGGTCCCTCACCAAAGGCTCTTGTGTAAATTATATGGCCATGGGATAAGAGGGAAGGTCCTGTCTTGGATTGAGAACTGGCTAAAAGACAGGAAACAAAGGGTAGGAATAAATGGTAGATTTTCAGATTGGAGAGGGGTAACTAGTGGTGTACCCCAAGGGTCAGTCCTGGGACCAATCCTTTTCAACTTATTCATAAATGGTCTGGAGAAAGGGGTAAGCAGTGAGGTGGTAAAGTTTGCAGATGATACAAAACTGTTTAGGATAGTCAAGACAGAAGCAGACTGTGAGGGACTCCAAGAAGATCTCACCAAACTGAGTGATTGGGCAACAAAATGGCAAATGAAATTGAATGTGGATAAGTGTAAAGTAATGCACTTCGGGAAAAATAACCCCAACTATACGTACAGTATGATGGGGGCTAATTTGGCTACGACAAATCAGGAAAGAGATCTTGGAGTTATCGTGGACAGTTCTCTGAAAACTTCCACACAGTGTGCAGCAGCGGTCAAAAAGGCAAATAGGATGCTAGGAATTATTAGGAAAGAGATAGAAAATAAGACCCAGAGTATCTTACTGCCCCTGTATAAAACTATGGTACGCCCACATCTTGAATACTGTGTACAGATGTGGTCTCCTCACCTCAAAAAAGATATTTTGGCCTTGGAAAGGGTTCAAAAAAGGGCAACTAAAATGATTAGGGGTTTGGAATGGGTCCCATATGAGGAGAAGTTAAAGTGACTGGGACTTTTCAGTTTAGAAAAGAGGAGACTGAGGGGGGATATGATAGAGGTCTATAAAATCATGAGTGGTGTGGAGAGGGACGATAAAGAAAAGTTATTTATTAGTTCCCTAAATAGAAGAACTAGAGAACACCAAATGAAATTAATGGGGAGCAGGTTTAAAACTAATAAAAGAAAGTTCTTCTTCACACAGCGTGTAGTCAACCTATGGAACTCCTTGCCAGAGGAGGCTGTGAAGACTAGGACTATAACAGAGTTTAAAGAGAAGCTAGATAATTTCATGGAGGTTAGGTCTATAAAGGGCTATTAGCCAGGGGATGAAATGGTGTCCTTGGCCTCTGTTTGTCAGAGGCTGGAGAGGGATGGCAGGAGACAAATCGCTTGATCATTGTCTTTTGTCCACCCTCTCTGGGGCAGCTGGTGTTGGCCACTGTCGGCAGACAGGATACTGGGCTAGATGGACCTTTGGTCTGACCCAGTACGGCCGTTCTTATGAGTGCTTGCCTGAGGTGTGGTTTATGCAATCCCGCTAGAGCGGAGTGAAGATTTTTTGCTTTCAAAACAAAATAAAACAAAAGTGTTTTGATTGAACAAAAATTGTTGAAGATATTAGTTACTACTAGTCCCAGGGCACTTTTTTGTATGAAGCCAAACATCTATTCCCCTTCCTAATCCCTTCCTAAGCTCTTAATATCAATAACCTGTTGTCAGAGCCTCGCAAGCCTGTATGTTGGGCTGGCTGTTTCTAAAGTTGCATGCTCTTCTCTAGACCCCCCTCTATCCTCTGTGCCTCTGTTCAGTCCCTTTGGGGGAAGGGCCAAACTTCACAACACTGAAGGTAAAAATCAAAATGTCCTAAAAGCCTTTAGTTGTCTCTCCCTTCCAAAATATTGGAGACCCCAAGAAGGTGAAATATGCTTTTTGGAACATATGAAAGCTTTCATTAGATTACACATTCCTGCAAAAATCCATTGGCCACCCTTATTTCTGCACACCCTTCTAAGTTTGCCTCTGTCGCACCTGTAGAAGCTATTGCCTGCTTATTGTGCACTATTCGGTGGTGTCTTTTATGGCGGCAAAGGGCTGTTTGCCACGCATTAGACTAGCACCTGGGGTTGTCTTGTATGTTTGGAAGTCTTCATGTGAATTAAGAGCTACTAACCTTTCTATGTCGTAACAGACTTTAGACAATCTGAAGGAAGGGAAACATAATCTGCGGGTGCGCCCTGCAGATATTCCAATAGCTGAACGAGCATCCATGAACTACTGGAGAACGCAAAAATGCATCAGCAAACCCTCCGAGTTTCCTATGAAGAGCCCAGCATTTACCGGTAAATGCCCCAGTGCTCCTCTCTGGGACTGTCTCTAATACAGTAAATTACTCAGCAAGGATGCAAAAGTTTAGCCGATGTACCGCTTCCAGCAGCTCCCATTGGCTGGGAATGGCAGTCTGTGGCCAATGGGAGCAGCAATCACCGGTATCTGTGGAAGTGCTGGTAAGCAAAGCGTCTAGAGCAGGCATGTCAAACAGGTCTCTGGAGGGCCACGTGAGGACCACTTGACATTTTTTGCGGGCCGACACTACATTGTTATAAAAGAATAAAGTGCTCCCACTGGCCGCTCAGAGCATGTGGTTGGTGGGGCTGAGAGTGCCTGGCTCTGGGGGAGGGAGGAGGCATTAGGTTGCGGGGGCTGGGAGTGCCTGCCTCTGGGGGAGGGAGGAGGCATTAGGTTAGGGGAGGTTGGGGGGTTCATGGCTCTGCGGGAGGGAGGAGGCATTAGGTTAGGGGGGATGGAGGGTGCCTGGCTCGGGGGGAGGGAGGAGGCATTAGGTTAGGGGGGATGGAGGGTACCTGGCTCTGGGGGAGGGAGGAGGCATTAGGTTGGAGGGGTGGGGGGTGCCTGGCTCTGGGGGAGGGAGGAGGCATTGGGTAAGGGGAGGCTGGGGGGTGCCTGGCTCTGGGGGAGGGAGGAGGCATTAGGGTGGGGGGTGCCTGGCTCTGGGGGAGGGAGGAGGCATTAGGTTGGGGGGGTTGGAGGGTGCATGGCTCTGGGGGAGGGAGGAGGCATTAGGGTGGGGGGTGCCTGGCTCTGGGGGAGGGAGGAGGCATTAGGGTGGGGGGTGCCTGGCTCTGGGGGAGGGAGGAGGCATTAGGTTGGGGGGTGCCTGGCTCTGGGGGAGGGAGGAGGCATTGGGTAAGGGGAGGCTGGGGGGTGCCTGGCTCTGGGGGAGGGAGGAGGCATTAGGGTGGGGGGTGCCTGGCTCTGGGGGAGGGAGGAGGCATTAGGTTGGGGGGGTTGGAGGGTGCATGGCTCTGGGGGAGGGAGGAGGCATTAGGGTGGGGGGTGCCTGGCTCTGGGGGAGGGAGGAGGCATTAGGGTGGGGGGTGCCTGGCTCTGGGGGAGGGAGGAGGGGGGTTGGGGGGGTGCCTGGCTCTGGGGGAGGGAGGAGGCATTGGGTAAGGGGAGGCTGGGGGGTGCCTGGCTCTGGGGGAGGGAGGAGGCATTAGGGTGGGGGGTGCCTGGCTCTGGGGGAGGGAGGAGGCATTAGGTTGGGGGGGTTGGAGGGTGCATGGCTCTGGGGGAGGGAGGAGGCATTGGGTAAGGGGAGGCTGGGGGGTGCCTGGCTCTGGGGGAGAGCAGGGGGATATTTTGTTAACATTTTGTTTTTTATTTATTAATTCCCAAATCAAATCACAAAATGTATATTCATTTTATATCAATAAATATGTCAATTTTTTCCAATTGCATGAATATTATATGTTTATGCAAAATCTCAGACTTACAAAGTATCTGACATTTTCACAGAAGCCTGTTCTATTTGATTAACCACGGTCTATACTTGTTTTTAGTTCAACAAAACAAGTTCTATGTCAGATACAAAAATAAAAAGTACCTTACATTTATATTTAAATTAAAAATTATTTTATAGGGGCAAATGACAGTTTTACACATCAAATTATTGTATTCTATTAAAACAGGACCTGAAATATTATAAACTATACCTAGAACATAATCTACAATAATAATTTTGACTTTCCGATAGAAGTACATTTTCTTTGGTGGCCCTGAAAGCTATCAGGTTTGTTTGTGCGGCCCTCAGTAGGCTTCCAGCGTGACATGCCTGGTCTAGAGTGTCTTTGGCTATGAGTCAGCGTCTTTTAAGGAGTCCGGGATTTTCCCCCTCCCCCTGCTCTCCTCCACTGGCTTTTCCTTTGGAGCATTACGACTCGCTGGTCTCTTATCCCTCTCTCCAAAATTGCCAGCGACTCCTGATTTAACCTCCCTTTTATAACAGCTTCTTGCCTCTGTCAGGTGATCCAAGTCTCCATGCTAGGTGATCCATTGCTTAGTTAGCAGCCTAGCAGGCTGGATTGGGTTCCCTAAGCTATGTCCACACTACGGACCTTCCGGCAGCTCAGTGATGCAACTACCGCTACGTGGCTGCAGGATCTCCCACGGAGCTGCCCTATACAGGAGAGAGCTCTCCTGCCCGCTTAATTAACCACCCCCAATGAGCAGTGGTAGCTGTGGTGACAGGAGAGGCGCTCCTGCTGACTTAACACTGTCCAGGCCAGCACTTTTATCAGGGAAACTTAGTTGCTGAGGGGAGTGGTGGACTTTTTTCTTCACATCCCTGGCCATCAAAAATTGTAGTGAGAAAAGTACTAGTGTGGACGTTGGCTGTCGTCTTTGCCCCAAGGGGGTTTCCTTGCAGAACATGGTCCAACGTGATCAAATGGCTGGTTTCCTTAAAGTAGAAGACAATCCATCAAGACAATCACAGTTTAACGACCCACCTTTGTTAACTCCAAACCACCACCCTTTTGAACTTCATCCCAAAATGAAGCTAAAAAGACGAGAGACAGCAAGCCAGTCCCACAGTCAAACTGGAGTTCGCAATTTAGCAAAAGAGCCTCCCCAGTATCAAACAGAATGAATATGTTGTACATAAAAGGATCCCCCACATTTTCAACCCCCCCCCCCCGATAATTCCCCATTAACAACTATATATTCTGTTTCCCACCATTAATCTTTGGCATGTGCCATTTTGCCTTCAGAGAGGAGACATTTGGACTTTCCACCAATGGACGCAAGTCCACGACTGCACTTTTCCTTGTTTGGGGATTGATAGCCTCTGGTTCCCCCGCAGGGTTACACGAGAGAGCGCCCTTGGGGCTGATGGATACCCCGCTGCTCGACACAGACGAGGAGGTGCACTACTGCTTTCTGCCGCTGGACTTGGTGGGACAGTACCCTGCCCTCGTTAACGACGATAATTTGCTGTGGCTCCTGGAGAAGGCCGCGCTGATAGAATGCGAATGCAGTGAGTTCCGTTTCATAGGTAAACTGCCTTCTTGGCTGTTCGGAGAGCGCCTGGCACGTTGTACTCTAGCCCGTCTCTACGGCGTCCGTTTCATTCTGGTGTCTCACGTAGGGGGATCACAGTTCCCAAAGGGAAAACGGGGCACCAAGTGGGGCTAGCCCGAGCCTCCCCCACCACCCATGCTGGGCTGGCCTTAGCTGCTTGCCCACGCCTGCCTCCCCACACGGCGTGGCATCGCTGCTCACCGGAGCCTGACTGGCTGCCTGCGTGAGGCTGGGGCTCGCTCTTTGCTTGAACCGCCCCTGCCTCCCCCCCTTTGCGTGGCTGGAGTTGGCATCATTGCTCAAGCAAGCCCAGTCTGCCCCCATAGAAAGCAGGGGCTTATGTTGCTGTTCACTCCAGCCCTGCCACCCTCCCCGCCCTGTGCAGGGCTGGTGGCTACGCTTGCCTCTACTTGCATGTCCCTCCCGCCAAGCTTTTGGGCATTTGTACCCATTTGAAGTGTGGCAGGAACTCTCAGCTCCTCCCTGGAATGTTTCGTGCCCATGTAGCTCCGATATCACCACCTTTTTGCCCTGGTGCTTTTGAAGGACCTGCTGACACCAGACTTCACCTGTAAACCCGCTGTTGCAATGCGCTTCAGAAGGGACTTCGGCTTGCTGGGAAGCCCCCACTTGACTCATTCGGGATGGTGCCGCAAATAAACCCAAGCTGATTCTTGCAGGCTGTGCTACCTGTCATTTTGCAGTGATTTAAACTAAAGGACCTTTGGGTTTACAGTTTGATCTTTTTCAGAAAGGACTAGGATTATATTTGTGTTCAGGTGTTTAATTTCCAAGGCCAAGAATCTCCGGCTGCATCTTTTGCAGCCACTTTTGCGCAAAATCTTGCTGCCTGTCTACACTGGCCGCGAGTATTTGCGCAAGAACACTGACCTTGTACTGTACAAAATCAGTGCTTCTTGTGCAAATACTCTGATGCTCCCGCTCAGGGATAAGCCCTCTTGCGCAAGTCTTCTTGCGCAAGAGGGCCAGTGTAGACAGCAACGTTAATTTCTTGCACAAGAAAGACCGATGGCTAAAATGGCCATCGGAGCTTTCTTGCGCAAGAGAGCGTCTACACTGGCACGGATGCTTTTGCACAAAATATGTGCTTTTGAACAAAAGCATGCGTGCCAGTGTAGACGCTCTCTTGCGCAAGTACTTTTAACGGAAAAACTTTTCCGTTAAAAGTATTTGCGCAAAATCATGCCAGTCTAGATGCAGCCTCCTTGTTTACTTCTAGACCATAAAATAACAAATTAATATATTAGTTCGGGGGGGGGGCAACAGACTATTGTTTTTGCTGGGTTAAACACTGCCCAGGGAAACGACAAACATAACCCTGCTTTTTGGTTTTATTTTTCCAGTTAACTTTCTTCGCTCAGAGAAGATTTTGTTGCCTGATAATTTCTCCAACATGGATGCTTTGGAGGCAGAAGTGGTTACTTTGGGAATTCCAAAGCTGATCGATGCAGTGAAGATTTACAGGGGTAATTTGGAGTGCATAACTGTTTTACCTTCTTTTCAGCGTTTCTCTCATTCCCTTCCCTTCTGACCAAGGGGTTTGAATATTGAGGTGAGTCATCAATACATAGATTCCAAGGCCAGAAGGGAGCACTGTGGTCATCTGTCCGACCTCCTGTATAATGCAGGCACTAGAACGTATCCCAAACAATTCCTTTTCACCTCGAGCATCCTTTTTAAATCCCATCTGGATTGAAATGTTGCCTGGAATGGAGAATTCACCATGGCCTTGATAAGTTGTTCCAGTGGTTACTTACTCTGGCTCTTAGCAATTTACGCCTTTCTCCCCGTCTGAATTTGTCTAGCTTCAGCTGCCAGCCATTCGATCATGTTGGACATTTTCTGCTAGAGTTCAGAGCCTGTTATGAAATCTTTGTTCTTCCTGGGGATACTTATCGACTGTCATCAAGTCACTCCTTTTCTAGTTGTTGAGCTAAATAGATGGCACCCCTGAGTTTCTGACCACAAGGCATGTTTTCCAACCCGATGATCATTCTCCTGGCTCGTCTCTGAGCCCTCTCCAAAGTTATAAACATCCTTTTTGAGGTGTGGACCCCAGAACTGGAGGCAGGAGTTCAGAGGTGGCTGCACCAGAGCCAAACAGAAGTAACAGAATCTCTGTAGTTCTACTCAAGATTCCCCTCTTCTCGCATCGAAGGACCTCATTAACTCTTGTAGCCTCAGTACCACATGGGGGACCTGGTCAGCTGATTAGCCATTCCTGCCACTGCCAAATCTTTTTCAATCTCTACTTCCCAAGACAGTCCCAAAATGGCCTGTGTTCTTTGTTCCTAGATGTATACGTTATATTTGCCATATTAAAATCCATATTGCTTGAGGCCAGTTTACTCGTCCAGATTGTGCTGTATCAGTGACCCATCCGCTTCATTATTTATCACTTCCCCAATGTTTGCCATCTGGAAATTGTATTCGCGCTGGTACTATGCTTTCTTACACATCATTAAAAAATGTTAACTAGCATAGGCCATGACCCAAACTGTACAGGACTCTACTAGAAACACTCCCCCCCCCTCCACATTGATGATTCCCCATTGAAAATTACTTGTTGAGACCTATCGCTTAGCTAGCTTTTAATCCTTTTAACATGTGTCACGCTAATTTTATAGTGTTCCAGTTTTCAGTTAAATTGTCATGCAGTGCCAAGTATTATGGAGGTTTAAGTATATTACATCAGCACTATTACCTTTATCAACCAAACTTGTAGTCTCATCAAAGGTTGTCTGATAAAATCTATTTTCCATAAGCCCATGTTGATTGCCATTAAGTGTATTACCCTTTTTAAATTCTTCATGAATCAAGTCCTGTCTCAGATGCTCCACTATCTTGCCTGCCTGGGGTCAATGTGAGACTGAAAGCCTTAAAATTAATCTGATCATTGCGTTTTTCCCCTTTTAAATATTGGCACATTAACTTACGTCTAGTCTTCTGGAACTCCCTTGGTATCCCAATGCATATTGAAACTCAACATTAATGGGCTCAAAAATCCTTGGGCTAAGGCAGTTTTGACATAACAGTGTCTGGAGATAAAAATCCGTATGGGATGGTCTTTTCAGATGCAGAATTAGAAGATCAATCATGTCTTCTTTCTTTCCCTTTGATCAGACAGCATCATGTCTCTCTCTGAATCCTCAAAGCTTCAGAGGGGAGCCGAGTTAGTCTATAGCTGGAAAAACTTAAAAAACAATGAATAGTCTAGCAGAGGGGTTCCCTTTTTGAGCTTACAGACCCCTTTTTAATGTATTAACATTTCACAGACCCTGTGGAGGGAAAGGAAAGGATCAGGCCTATTGTAATGAGACTGATACAAACATTTAAAACATCCCATGGACCACAGGTTGGGAGCCACTGGTCTAGCAGCACCTTAAAGACTCACAAAACATGTAGATAGTATCATGAGCTTTCGTGAGCACAGCCTACTTCTTCAGATGAGTGGAGTATTAAAAGTCCAGATCCAAGAATAAATAAGGGAAGGTAGGGAGGGGGGGAAGAGAAAAAATAGTGAATTAGATTGTTGAAGTTACAAGAGGCTGGAAAGAATAATTGGCACCTCTCTAAGTACCAATTGGTTGGTTGGTTGGTTAAGTCATCAGGATGTGGAAGGGAGTGTGTTAGCCAGCCAATGTCTTCGTTCATTCTTCGCTGATAGGAATCAGACTTGTAACTGAAGTCAAGTTCCAACCCTTTCCTGTGTATTTGGCTTGTGGGATTGGCCTGAAACAACATGGGCACTCATTAATGGAGCTCAGCGTCACCATGAAATTCTATTTAAACTTCTTGCCCACACCTGTAAGGCCCTGAACAATTTTGCCCTGGCCTGCAACTTGGATCTTAACTCTTACTGTGTCTTTTGTTGCTCCCTCGTGTCTTTCCACTACCAGTGGCCTCTAAATTATCTTCTCCCACTTTTACTTATTCTACCTAGCCCTATGCGTGGAACCCCACTGTATTCCGCTACACGTTAGCATTAATCTAGCTAGTAGCACTAATCGTAAAGATGTGGTGGCGTAGGTTTTAGTGTGATCTAGCCACCAGGGTACATACCTAGAATCGTAGCTTGTAATTTATGAGCCAGAAATTTTACTGTTTAGGTATCAACGTGTCAAAAGAATGTTTATGGTACAGGAATTTGCAAAGAATTGGGCTTACATTTGAGAGTGTACAGGGCAATGATTAGGGACCATGCAGTCTGCTGAGTCACTCACAGCAGCATGCAGTAGAAACAGATGCATATAGTTTATCAAAGGAATATGTGATCTACTGTGTTCCCATCAGGATAATGAACCACCCTCTCTTATTCCTGAGACACCATAAGGACATATCTTTCTTTCATGAAGATTAAAGGCATGCTCCCACTCAGAAGGCATGTTCCTTTTCATGGCAGAACTTGCATTTATAGTTAATTCTGATATAGCAAAAGTTTCGTTGGCTTGTTTAAGAGCAGGCCTGTGACTTCTTAGTCACCTGCCACGTAAGAGTTCTGGAAGCATCTTGAATGCGCAGTACGCCTTGTAGTTATGCTGAAATATCGGCCAGGTTTTTCACATTCATTTCTTATGGACAGAAAAATGCATTACGTTAATATTTGAACTCAGAGGATTTCTCGAGAGATAGTAAGAGCGCTGAGAGAGATGGCAGGTGTTGCTGTAATTCATAATCTTTTTCTTGCTAGAACACTGCCTTGATCCATTTATGTATTTCCCTTTCTTGTAGGAAATTGCTCTCTGCTGACCTCCAACCTTGACAATTCGATTAAGGGTGTAGTAAACAAAATGCTGGACAGTCCTGCGAGACCCCCTTTGTATGTCATGGCTCTTGGTGTCTTAGTGAAATACCCCGATTCAGCACTTGGACAGCTCCATATAGAAAGCACTTTAGATAGGACCCAGCTGTACATCTCTGGGAATGGAGTCCTCTTTCAACATGTCAGGTAGGTGGCCACATTGCATACTAACTGTAGAAGAGCAGCCCTTCCGTCTCTCGCTACTTAGTTTTCAGTCTGCCGAAGATTGTTCCCACCGGCTAATCTCCTACCATGGGGTTCTGCACAGTCAACTGCATAAGGAACACAGGACGGTTATTAACAGTAACTGATGTTGTTCAGATATTTTACAGGGTGCTTCAGTTGGCTCACATCGAGCACAAGTTTGACTCATGGCATTTTATGTATTTGATTCAATGAACCTGGCTGAATGATCACAAGAATAAGTACATAGAATGGCCTGTTACATCAAGAAGGAAATTTGAGCTTATTTTCCTAGGTGTGTTTACACAGCAGGGCTAAAGTTGAATTAAGCTATGCAACTTCAGCTACGTTAATTGCGTAGCTGAAATCGAAACAGCTTAACTTGACTTTTAGTGCTGTCCACACAGCAGGAAGTGGAAGGAAGAACACTCTTCCTCCGACTTCCCTTGCTCCTCATGAAGTGAGGGTTACAGGAGTCGGAGTAAGAAACCCTCCAGCTCACCGTTATTTCGAAATAACAGATTGCAGTGTAGACACGCTCTTTGTTATTTTGGAATGATGTCAATTATTCTGAAATAACGCTGCTGTGTAGCAATAGCCCTACTGTTAACATTCAGCTGTATTACTACAATGAAATATTATAACCAGGGCTCGACAAATAATGTAATCTACTTGCCCGTGGCGAGTAGATTACGACCTGGAAGAGCCGGCACAGAGCGATCTGCGCATGCGCAGAACGGCTCGAAACCACGCAGCTGGCGAGCGGGGCTCGCTGCTGCTTGGCGAGCCCTGGTTATAACTATAATGTAGATGCTAAATTCTGCTTTGTCACAAAGTGATCCTGAATGCCTGTGTTCTGTGCTAGTAGAATATACAGTAAGACTAAGCCCTTCTTAGTTGGTCTCGAATAGTGGCACAGCTTCAGAATGGAAGGGTTGAGTGCTGAGAACAATATTCATCCTTCAGTACGCATACTGTGCACCTCTAACCAGTAGAGATTTTTCACAGTGAACAGTGTAATTATGCCAGTTGGAATTTAGCTGTTATTGAAAATCGTAAACCTGCTATTGTGAAAAGTGAGGTTGAAATCAAGGAGATTGTTCTCCTAAGCCAGTTAGGTGCTTTGGAAAAGCATTCCCTACCTCTTCAAAATCACGGCTCAGACTTTGCACCATGCTAGGGCATTGATTTGGGGTGGATGCCAAGGGGGAAGCATCGCTTACCATTTCAGTATTGCTACTTCCTGCAGTACATGAAGTTTCCGTGGCAGATATTTGACTAGGCCTGACTCAGATACTTCAAAGTTCCACATCAGCTGATGGTGGCAAAAGCCATCGTCAGACGCTAGGGCAGACATCATTACACTAGACATGGGGAATGGCTCCCTTAGAAGAACCAATAGGGCACTGAAATGCCTTCCAAAAAGTAGATCAGAAACTCAAGAGCTTTGAAGCAGGTTTAGCTGTCTCTAATCATTGCAATCATTGGCAGATCTTGGCAGATGGAAGGCCTGTATTGTTTACATTTTTCAGGTGGCACATAGTCTGCTAGGGCCTAGTACTGCAGCCCTGTTCAAAGCCTGGTATGGAGCACTAATCTGAAGGTTCTAGCTAATGAACGTTCTTTGTCAAAGCTGGAAGAAATACAAAAGTGTTCAATGAAAACAATCCAGTGAGCACTCACGTATCAATCACTGGAAAAGTTTTCCACCAAGCGTTCTTAACTATAGCCTGGCCTGTAGCCATTAAAATAAACCATGTGAAATAGCTGGACTAATAAAATAGATAAAGATCTAGTGACCTTTCGCTGTTAACTCTGGATGGACAGGAACTGGCTGGGAACTTGCCGCCTCCCGCTTACTGAAAATACATCTGAAATCCAAGACCTCTGCGCTTACTTGGACAAAAGGGACATCACATATGAACCAATGAAAGATGCTTTGAAATCATATCTGAAACAAAAGATACCTGCGGAGATGAAGGGGCACAGTAAGTAAAGGGTTTTCACTAAGTGGTTGTATTGTGTTTAAATACGATGAGCGGCTGTTGGCTGATTAAGAATGAAGACTCAATAATCCAGTGCTAGTGATGAGAAAAAGGTAGGTTTCAAATTAATCAAAAAACAGATTTACATAAAATCTAGTGTCAGCCAATAGTTATTAAGAAGTAGCAACTGTTACCAACCAGTTGTATCATCATGCAGCAAAAATCTGTAAAAGAAATTAATAGTAACTGAACGACAGCAGCGTTTATTTCCAAAGAGGCATTCATATTTATGTTTAGAATAGAACTGCTTGCTTGAAAATGTCACCTCTCCTGCCCAAAAAGAGACAGAATTAGTAAAAGCCCTGCACAACATACGGCGTATTTCCAGGAAGATCTGCCAATCAGTCTTACATTTCAGAAAGTCTCTGTGAATTGAGTTGCTACAAGACATTTTTCTGGTTAGGTTGGTACAGTAAAACTCCATTAGTCCGGCATCCAATGCTCCCGGACTCCTGATGGTCCGGCACCATCAGGAACCCGGAAGTTCTGGGGCAGCCGGACAGGCTTCCCCCATTCAGCTGCTGCTGAAACTGACCAGCAGCTGAATTGGGGAAGCTGGGAGCAGAGCAGCTGGGGTGCTGCTGGGTTGGTCTTGTAGCGCTGTCCCTCGGGGCTGCGGGACCAACCCGGCAGCACCCCAGCTGCTCCTGGGGCAGAGCAGCTGCAGTGCTGCCGGGTTGGTCCCACAGCGCCAAAGGACGGCGCTGCGGGACCAACCTGTCAGGACCCTAGCTGCTCTGCCCCAGGGGTCCCCGATTCAGCTGCTGCTGAAACAGATCAGCGGCTGATTTCAGGAAGCCCGGGGCAGAGCTGCTGTGCCCCGGGCTTCCTGGAATCATCCGCTGATCTGTTTCAGCAGCAGCTGACTGGGGGACCCCTGGGGCAGAGCAGCTGGGGTGCTGCCGGGTTGGTCCCGCAGCGCCGAGGGGCGGCGCTACGGGACCAACCCGGCAGCACCCCAGCTGCTTTGCCCCAGGCGTTGGGATTCAGCCGCTGCTGAAACTGACCAGCAGCGTCAGTTTCACGAGCAGGCTGAATCCAGACGCCTGGGGCAGAGCAGCTGGGGTGCTGCAGGGTTGGTCTCGTAGCGCCGCCCCTCGGCGCTGCGGGACCAACCTGGCAGGACCCCAGCTGCTCTGCCCCAGGGGTCCCCAAGTCAGCCGCTGCTGAAACAGATCAGCGGCTGATTCCAGGAAGCCCTGGGCAGAGCAGCTGGGGTCCTGCCGGGTTGGTCCCGCAGCGCCGTCCTTTGGCGCTGCAGGACCAACCCGGCAGCACTCCAGCTGCTCTGCCCCAGGCGTCCCCAAGAGAGCTGGGGTGCTGCCGGGTTGGTCCCGCAGCCCCGAGGGGCAGCGCTATGGGACCAACTGGGCAGTACCCCAGCTGCTCTGTCCCAGGCGTCCCCAAGAGCAGCTGGAGTGCTGCTGGGTTGGTGCCTTAGCGCCGCCCCTCAGTGCTGCGGGACCAACCCGGCAGCACCCCAGCTGCTCTATTGCAGGCATCCCCGATTCAGCTGCTGCTGAAACTGACCAGCAGCGGCTGAATCAGGGACGCCTGGGGCAGAGCCGGACTATCGTAAGGAGGGGCTATGAGGGGCCTGGGGTGGCATCCCCTCCCACCCCACTCCAGACCCCTCATAGCCCCCCCTTTCTGATAGTCCAGCATATTTGATAATCCGGCACCCCCTGGGTCCTAAAGGTGCCAGATTATCGGAAGTTTACTGTATGTTGTAATTGTCAGACAAAGGGCTTGATATTCAAAGTGGGGCTCCCATAGAAAATCTGTGTTCCTACAAAAGATTGAATTTTACTAATTCTTTTCATGGAATTAAAATCCATAGGAGGGCTTGGTATGAAGAAATTCTGTTGTGTCTGATGCATCTTCATGTCGTCATGACATATTGCGGTGCCTAGCTGGTGTTAGAGAAATTACATGGGAAATAATTGTAACAATCTCAAAGGCCTAACAATTGAGTTAAGAACATCATAATAATACATTGCCACTATTATAACATTCACACCCGGGGCCCATTGTGCTAAATGTACTGTACAGACTCATTTTATTTTATAGTCACTTTCCAGAGATGACTAATCTTTTCATGTCATTGTCCGTGTTCCTCCGGGAGAATGGGACTGCTATGCATACCGGCATGTGCACACACCTCTTTTAATAGTACAGGCACTTTTCAAATTAAATATTGGATTCCTGTTTATTTTGGTGACTAGCTATTTAAACCCCCCAGCCAGCATTGCCACAGAACACTGCAGAACCTGTATCCAGTCGCATGGACCATTCCTGTCACGGATTATAGTCTAAACACTTCCAGAAAGTCACTTACACATTCAGATAAAATCTAGAGGCTACATTGTGCTCAGCCTTGCGCAGATCTGTGGGCGGGACTGGAGTGGGCCCCAGAGCATTACCTCCATTCCTTGCGCACAAGAAGTGTGTGAGGCTAGCACGGACAATGGCACTAGTGTCTCCAAAGGGAGCGGTAGAAGGAACAAAGGAACCGTGGTGGAGGAATAGCTTTACTTCCTTTGCACTCCCAGAAGTTCCTAGAGCGTAAGCCACAGGTAAGTCCAGTCAAAGATCTCTGTCATTCGTAAGTTTCAATCAGACTCCAGCACACCTCAGCTTTTCCCGCTGCTCCCAGAACTGTGACACTGTCTAGTTTCAACAGCGCCTCCAGCTTTATCTACGTTGGACCAGGTGAATGGACCAGGCTGGTGAGCTCAAACAGAACCAGACTTATAATCACAGGCACAGACCAAGACTTTGGACTGCACAGCAGAGAGGACTAATGGCTGCAGCATGGTGTTTGCTATAGCACCCTAGCCTGGTACCCTCAGGACCTGACTGACACCAAACCAGAGAGTTTGCCAAACCACACAGAAAGTCAATATTTTCTAGCTGCTTTCCCAACACTGTCCCTGCTTGCTGGGCTCTTAGAAGACATTTAGGGTCAAAGTAAAGCTAAATAACAGCCCAGAACACTGAGAGCCAGGACTGGGGGCTGGAAACAAACTTTATGGGACCACGGGAAACTTGCCGGCCCATGGAGGTTGCCAGACCAGAGTGCCGGGCTAGAGAAGTTCAACCTGTATTCTTACACTATTGTGATAGCCCATCAATAGCTCGAACCTCTCAAATCCACCACAACGGTTTGTTATTATTTAAAATTGCTTCCATGGTGACTGACATTTTGACCCTTAGGTGCAGACTGGACAGCAGAAGTCAGAGTCTACTCCCTGCATCAGATTGTGAAAATTTATGTAGGAAGCCATTGGTATGAAACATACTTGCAAACCTTGCTGAAGGTACAGTTAATACGTATCCTTGTGTTGCCTTAGTGTTCCCCTGCCTCCGACATTTCCATATGGGAAAAATTGATAGTAGAGCGTGTGATGGGGCTGGCCCGGCCTCCTGGGGCAATCAGCACTTCATTGCTGGGCTGGAAGTTGTAGGAAGGACACAAGTGTGGACCCATGAAGAAATAAGCCCCCGGCCAACAACACAAGCACAATTGACTGGGGCGGATGGGACCCGGTGAATTCTTCCTTCCATCAGGTACATTGACGGCCAAAAGCACGGAGTGGGCGGGGCTTCCTTCCCTCAAAATTAACATTGGCTCCCTGCCAGAGCAGGCTGACGCTAAGAAGCACGTGCTCAAGGTTCTGCAGCAGCGTACGTCCCATTGACGTGAGGCACGAGTTGAGCACGTGTGCAAGGGCGCCGTGGAGTGGAGGCGGCCGTGAGCACGTGTGTAAAGCCATGAAAAGCCCGAGGGTGAGCGGGGGTGTCTCTGGAGGTTCTGCAGTCAGAGAAGCCCGCGCACTGGCCTCGGGGCGCTGAATGACGAGAATCAGCATTTCTCTTTTGTGCTGCCATGAGTGCCGGAGCACGCCGAGAAGTCTGGGTAGATTGCAGAAGCAGGCCCACTGACGGGGGGTCAAGGGGCATTCGCCCCAGGGCCCGGTGATTCAAAGGGGCCCAGGGATCCTGGCCACCACTGCTGAAGTGCTGCTCTGCACTGTTCTGAGGGCAGCGGGGCTGTGCTCCAGGCAGTGGGGAGAGCTGTCTGTCCCAGCACCGCCCCTTCCACCCAAGGCCCCGCCCCTTCTGGAAGCACAGAGCCACGCCTCCCACACTTGTCCAGGGGCCCATGAAAGCTGTCACTTTTGCACAGCAGAGCTAATAAGCTTAGTCTGGGAAGGGACTGTCTCATGATATACAGCAGTGGTTTCAGACCATAGAGTGTGCCCCCTCTTGGGGGTTCAGGGGGATGTGCAGGGGGCACACAGTGGAGGTTAGGGAGGGACAGCCACCTAGCCCCGCACTGCTCCCAGCCGAAATCCAGCCCCAGCTGCACTTCTGCTCCACCCACACCCCCTCTCTGCCCTCGTGCCCTCTCTCCGCCCGATCATCCCAAGCTCTTCTCCTGAGCCACTGGGGCAGTACTGGAGAGGGAGCGCAGCCAGGTTCCGGTATTGGTAAGACTAAAAGCAGGGCCACCACTGATATAAATGAACCCCATTGGCAAGCAAAGTCGCATAATGTGCCAATAACTCACTCTGCATTTAGCCAGATTCAGCCCTCCCATGTCTAGCAGGAGAGTGGCTTTGAGATGAGATTTGGAGGGACACAGAGGGAAGAAGGAAGATCTTATAGTAACTCTGACCTCCTAAGGTACCATGTCTATTTATTTCTCCAGTGTCCAGAGCTCCTGTCAAACTGCAAAAAAGTGTATTGGATCACATATGGTCAGAGTCTCCTAATCCATGGAGATGGGCAAATATTCCGACACGTTCTCAACTTCCTTAGACTTGGCCAGCTGTTTTTACCATCTGAATTTAAGTAAGAAAAGAGAGTTTGTGCATTTTTTAGTCTTATTCCAGATACCTATGGGAGCAAAAGTATTAATCTAGTAGTCAGCCTGTAGGTTTTCTGATTTACATGGGGATTGAAGTATTACAGCAAGAGTTTTAGTTCCAGTAGTATTTATTCTCAAAGTCACACAACAACATCAGTGTGAGAAAAATTAGCATAAGACGTTGAGGATTTAGAGAAAACCCGAATGAATAAATTGTAACCAATAATTTAGTCACCTCACTTAACTTCTTTTTTTCTGTGGGCAAATTGACGAGGTTCTGGTTTACTTAGACTCCTTTGTTTTTCAGACGTATTTGCTGTATAACTCCTGCACATAAATCATGCTCTACTGAGTGTTCACATGGAGATTGTTTTCAACATTAGAGAGTCAACATTTGTTCTGTTTTTCTCAAAAGAGGTCACTAATTTTGGGTATCAGGAATGAAATCCTGGTTCAACTGAAGCCAAAGAGAGCTTTGTCTTGACGTCAGTGGCACCAGGATGTCACCGGTCGTGCTCTGGGATCCCATACTGACACCCCATCTGTCCTCCAGAAACTAAGACCAAATTTGTAAACTTTTCAAAGTTTTGGCCTCTATTTCCCCGGTATCTTACAATTGCATTGCATCAGTATCAAACTAAAAACCAAGTCAGGCTAGAGAAAGTGCATTTTGCATGGGCACTTTGCATCACTGACTGCAGAAGATGATTTGAAAAAGAAAAAATAATCTGACTGGAGATGAGAGAATTAGGGTGCAGTGAAATTTCCTTACAATTTGCAGAGAATGGTCTCTATTCTGTCAAGAAGCAGAGGAGTACAGGATCCCTTCTCTTTTTGAAGCCCTTTATCAGTGTGATGGCTACAGGTAAAGCGGATGTGTGTCTGTTTCCGATAGATTCATAGGCTCATACATTCCAGGGCCCCCGGGGATCATCGAGCCTGGCCTGTTGTATAACACAGACAGTACAATTTATCCCACTAACCCTTTTGCGCTAGCGCGGGTTGGTTTTGGAATTGCTCTTGATTTCAGTTTTTACAGGGACGGAGACTCCACCATGATAAGTAAACTGTCCTATTGATTAATCACTTTAAAAACGTAGCCCTCATTTCCAGTCAGAATTTGTGTAACTTCGCCTCCCAGCCCTTGGCTCACAATACCTTTCTCTGCTAGACTGATGCGCCAAACATTCCCCTCCCCCCCATAAATATTTGGACACTGCTATCAAGTCACCCTTCCACCTTCTTTGTTCAGAGACACAGATTGAGCTCCTCCATTCTGTGTCTGTGCGGCAGGCGTTGGAACCCTCTGTCCTGGCTCTTGGCTAAACCCCTCCACATCTAGCAACAACCTGCTTGAATTGTGGACGCTAGAACTAAGCGCGGTCTTCCAGACTGGTTACATCAGTGCCAAATGTAGAGGGAAAATAACCCCTCTGCTCCTACTTGAGCTCCCCTGTTTATGCACCCAAGAATCACATCCTCCTTTTTGGCAACTGCATCGCACTGAGAACTCACACTGAGTTGATTATCCACCTGCTTACCCCTCCCAATTGTTTTCAGCCCTCCATTCTGTAACTGGCCTATCTTCTTTGTTCCCAGACGTATACATTTAGCCGTAATAAAACACATACTCAAGTTCAATTTACCAAGTGATCCAGATTGGTCTGAACCAGTGACCTGCCCTCTCCATTATTTACCCTAATTTTTGTATCGTCTGCAAACATTTTCCAGGGCTGATTTTATGTTTTCTTCCACGTTACTAATAAATATGTTACATGGCACAGGGCCAGGACACAGTCCCTGCAGCATCCTAGTAGAACAAGACTCACTCAGGGATAATTCTGTGTTTGCAATTACATTTTGAGACCTATCAGTTAGCCAGTTTTTAATTATTTACTGTGTGCCATGTGAATTTTGTATTTTTGTAGTGTTTTGTAGTCATGTAATATTAAGTCAAATGCCTTACAGCAGTCTGAGTGTATTACATTGACACTATTATTTATATCAACCGAATATGGAATCTTATTAAAAAAATCAAGTTAGTTTGACAGCATCTCAACAACTCATGTCAAATGGCATGAATGATATAGCCCATCTTTAATTCTTAAATCATCCAGTCCCATAACAGCCACTCCTTTATCTTGTCTAATAATTCCCCAATAATTAAAATATCTAATTTAACATTTATCAAAATGTGCACACAACTTGGTACCTTAGACTGTCCCTGGACGTAAATTCAGATGTTCGCAAATGTAGTAAAACTGGAATGTAAGAGCAGCAAGCCTGGATCAGCCCAAAGGTCCATCTAACCCGGTATCCTGTCTGCCCACGGTGGCCAATGCCAGATGCCCCAGAGGGAGGGAACACAACAGGGAATCCTCACATGATCCCTCTTCTGTCACCCATTTCCAGACAAACAGAGACCAGGGACACCATTCCTACCCAGCCTGCCCAACAGCCATTGATGGACCCAACCTCCATGAATCTATCTAGCTCCTTTTTGAACCCTGTTCAAGTCCTGGCCTTCACCACATCCTCATTTTGCAGATTGTGGATGAAGAAACATGAATCTTACGATGAAGCTTCCTTTCCATTTAGAAGACTAAATATTGTGACTTGGAATAAGGAGCGTGAGTTCAGCAAAGCCTCAAAAGAAGTAAGATTCTTTTCCAGACTCTCCTCAGAATAATACGTTTTAAAGCACAGTTTAGACCTGAACGTTGAAATTATCCAGCTGCAGCTTGGGCTCAGTTGTCTTCACCCTGATTGCAAAATTGGCAACAACAATGAAAGCCCTGACATTTTCTACGTGACAAGGATATTTTTATTCCAAAAGGGCAGTAATTTCTAAGGATCTACTCTCCCCAAGGAGCCAATTCTACCGGCATAGCTTTTACAGAACCAGGGCTGCTGGACCTATGCGTGTAGTGGGGGTTCTAAAAACTAGTGAACCAGCCCGGCGTATGACGGACATTCCTTCACGCAGGGGGGCGGAGGGGGGCGGTAGCAGCCCTTCTCCCAGCACCTATGAATCAAAAGATAAAGATTTGGGGTAAAACAGTAGAAGATATTTTCTTGAAATATTACACAAAGGTGAAAGGGTTCCTTCTGGAACCGGGGCAAGAAGATCCCAGTCATTTGCAGTTAATTATTCTTGTTCAGCATGTTTGCATCGTTTGTAGGGGCTCAGGGTGCCTAGACAGCATCATGTCCCAGATTTATTGGTGCTTCTTTTCTGGAGTAAACATGCCTGATGAAGACCTGTCCGGCGTGCCTCATGGATGGCCTCTTGCTGTCTCAGTGCTCTGTGTGCTACATTTGTACTGGTCAGAACACGCACACGGGGCCCTGCTCCACCCCCTGGCTTTCCCACCTCCCTGGGGATTGGTCTCAGCAATGGATATAAGAGCGGCACTGCCTCCCCTATGCAGGCTGTTTTATGCAGGGTCTGAGCATGCTGACTGGACCAAGCCCTACATGTGAGCAAGGCAGGGGGACACCTAGCTGGAGAATTCCACCGGGCCTTTGGCGTGAGCTGGCCGTCAGCACTGAGGCAGCATTGGACGTGCCCACCGGTTGAAACGTAGGTGTTTAGGGTTCAGTCTTTAGCAGTGGAAACTGAGGCCCCAAGGGAAGGAAGGTGCCTGCGTGGTTGGACAGCAGCCGAGCGGAGGTTCTACATTTTAGATTTCTGTGCCTGAAGTGGCAGTTAGGCAGCCAAATCCCCTTGTGGATCTACCCACAATGCCTACGTGTCTCTGTGCGTTTGGCCCCATGTGGTTCTTCTCTGCTAGCATGGGGCAAGGTTCAGCCTGCAGCCCCTGCAAGGGCTAGATGGAGCTGTGCTCCGGATTGATCAGTTTTCAGCTCCTGCTGCCTCACAAGTTTATGGATTCTGGCCGGACTCTCCACACGTATGTCAATACAAATTAGACCACACCCCGGTCCTGCTTCTCTCAGGCTGCAGCACAAATGATCCAAACGTACCTTCCGAAAGAGTAACATTAAAATAATCGCGTTTCACTCCATTTTTAGGAGCATTCCTACCCGGCTGTGGATTTCAGCAACTGGGGCGTTAATGCCTGGAGTCACATAACAGACGTGCAGGATAGCAGAGGAGAGAAAGAAAAATACACCAGGACGATTTCACAGAGTAGAGGGACAAAACGAAGGAATAAACCGGAAGGCTCTCATCAGTCCACAGATATGGGGGTAAATTCCAGCTACTGTAACCATTCAGCAAGCCCTCCAAGGAAGAAAGGGGGAAGAGGCAATCTCGCAAAAAAATCCGAAAGTAGAAACTCAGCCACTCCCATTCAGAAATTAATTTCCCTGGTGAAGGAATGGGACATGGCGAACGCCAAAAGATATGAATTCCAGCAGGTGACGCTCTCCAGCAATAACCTTGTAGATAAAGTATCTTGTCTTCAGACACTTGAAAACGGGGGTGACCTCAAAGATCCCGCTGACAGTTTTCCTGGGAAACTAAGTCACGCCATACAGGAGACTGACCAAACTCTCCAAGCGGCATTCAGTGCCGCAGAGAAACAGCCAGAGAAATACACGTACAGACAGAATTTGCCAGTTACTCCACACAGATTCAGCACCATCCAGGAGACATACCCCCTGGAAACCAGACCTGCGGCGTTCGAAGAGCCGAAGGGTCAGGAGCAAATAGAAAAAGGTGAGTCTTGTATGCTTCTGGGTACCCGTCGTCAGCATCCCATAGTGCATGCATTTCCCCCGTCACGTTACTGGGATTTCATAGGAAAGTGCAGGTCTTGGTTGCACCCATGGGTGTGTGTTTGCCCCAAACTCTGCGAAGTGGCCAAACGAGGAGTCTAACGAAAGCTCGTGCTTTGCTGATTCTGTCTGTGCCACTCACATACTTGTGGGATTTGTGGATGGAACGTTATGGATGTGGGCTCTGAATTTTAATTGTTCTGTGTCTGGGAGACAGCAGCCAGCATCGCCCACCTCTTGGGAGGGGCGCTTCCTCAGTGACTGGCCAGGATGCGGGGACACCGGCTCTTTGGTGTTGCCAAGAAACCCTGAGGGGTGCGGCTGGAAACCTGCCAACCAGCAGGCACCCCAGGTCTGCTTGCATGAGGGGATGTGGGCAGGTCACTCGCTTATGTGATCAGCGCCAGGCTGGGAGGTGCCATCGCTCAGGAGAACAAGGGATTTCCTGCCACATGGGGCAGGGGATAAAAGGAACCTGAGGAATCCGCCATCTTTGTCTTCAGTCCTGCTCTCGACTCCAGAAGCAGCTCTGCTATGAACAGAGCCGGGAAGGATTTGCTGACCCGTCCTAACACAGGATGTACCCGGAGACTTGTAAGCTGGCAGCTTGTTACATCTCTGCTCAGAGCCCGCCTCAAAACTTGGGGATTGATGGAATGTGCTTCCCTTAACAATCTCACTCTCAGCCTTTTCTGTCTTTTATTAATAACCCTTTCCATGGCAGACGCTAACGGACAAGTCCAGCGAGCTCCTTTGGGTAGGATCGGAGGTGTAAATTGCCCTGGGACTGGTCCTTTGGGACTGGGAGAACCTGTTGGGAGTTGATGAGGGGTTATAACCTCTCCCCTGTGAGAGGAGGGCTGGGGGGCACAGGGAACACTGGGGTGTCTGAGGGGAGGTGGGTTATAACCTCTCCCCTGTGTAAGGTGGGGCTGGTGGGGCACAGGGAACACTGGGGTGTCTGAGGGGAGGTGGGGGATGGGTTAGAACCTCTCCCCTGTGTAAGGGAGGCTGGGGGGCACAGGGAGCACTGGGGTGTCTGGGGCGGAGGTGGGGGATGGGTTATAACCTCTCCCCTGTGTAAGGGGGGGCTGGGAGGCACAGGGAGCACTGGGGTGTCTGAGGGGAGGTGGTGGATGGGTTATAACCTCTCCCCTGGGTAAGGTGGATGCTGGCTGGAGCACAGGGAGCACTGGGGTGTCTGAGGGGAGGTGGGGGATGGGTTATAACCTCTCCCCTGTGTAAGGGGGGGTTGGGGAGCACAGGGAGCACTGGGGTGTCTGAGGGGAGGTGGGGGATGGGTTATAACCTCTCCCCTGGGTAAGGTGGATGCTGGCTGGAGCACAGGGAATGCTGGAGGGTCTGAGGGGATTTGCTTGTGAGGCTCTTTCCTGGCCAGGGCATTTGGTGCCTCATAGGGAGGAGCCCTGTTTTGGGCTGTAAGTTGCCCTGGTTCTATGTCGTTCACCCTGATTTGACATGGACAGCAGTGCTGCAATGGCAGCAGTCTTCACACTGTCCCCCGGTTATCGGTGCAGATGCCATGGCAGCAAGGCTGTTAATTGCAAACACCTCGTGCCTTGTGCTGCAGGATGGCCAGGCGTAGCCGGGAGCCGCCGGCATGAGGAAGGCTGTGAGCAGGCCAAGAACCCAGACGTGGCCGATACACTCGAGTGGAGCAATGGCCGGTTGTGGTCCCGCGAGACAAGCGCAGACGGGTGGGGCCGCCTAGCGATGCAGCGACGGGACGATCAGCTGTGGTTGCCAGACGTGCGCATGCGTAAGGCCGCTGTCATGCAGCGTTGCGAATGGCTTTCCCCCGCCCTGGGGGAAATCCCAGAACGAGCCCCGTTCCAACAGGGGAGAAGGGAGGGGCAACGCCAGACAGCTACCGGCCAGTTGGGCATCCCTTTGGAGTGGAGAAATCTACAGCAATCCAAGCAGCCAAGGCCACCCAAACCCTTCTGCTACCTGGTTCCCCTTCAGTCCAGAGGGGATGCTAGCAGTGGGGCTGGGCAAAGGGAAAGTGTGCTCAGAACTGTGAGGGGCAAAGGTACAGCAGAGAGGAGGCTCCTAGGAACACCTCCTGCGCTAGGACTCTTACGCACTGGAACAGCCCTGGCTAAACCGTGCGGGTTTGGCTCAGCAATGGCTCCAGGAGCGCGCGGTAACCACCTCTCCGTAGTGCCAGGAATGAAATCCCAAAGAGGGAGAGAATATTTGTGGTTTTGTACCTCTAGTGTGTAAACTTTTGGGGGCAGGGCCTGTCACTATGGGTATATTGTGCCTGGCATCAGATTGCGTAGACGGGAGCAGGCCAAGAACCCTGCTTTTGCGCAAAATTTTGCCACACTAGCCGCACCCAGAGAGAGGCAGGAGGCGGAGGAGAGCTGAGAGAGAGAGGGAAGGAGGCAGGAGGAGGAGAGAGAGAGAGAGAGAGAGAGCGGAGGCTCAGGAGAGAAGACTGACGTGGAGGAGAGACCTGAAAATCCCATCTTATGACGGGCTAATAGGCTAGTTTTTAATAAAATAATAATAATAATAATAATAAATACAGGAGTACAGCTAGGAGTAAGGGGTGACATTTTCTGTTAATAGATGTACTCATCCTGTTTTTAAGCTTTGCGGGGCTTGTTGTTTTTTTTTGGTTTTTTTCCCTGAAAATCCACATATTTTGTATCCCCAGAAACAACTGTCAATGAGCAAACCAAGGTGGTAACCAATGAATTTAGGAATGTGGGTTTCATCCTTAAAGTTGAACATCCTCCCATCGTAGGCAGTGACGGCTCTTGCACTTGGCATGAAGAGAGCGTGGTTTACAGCGCTGGCATCCAACTGGCCAATGCAAACGCTCAACCAACGGCGAAAGGTGCAGTGAGATTGAAGAGAGCTGGAAATGTGGCAGCGGAGTTAGCTCTGCAATGGTGCCACAAGGTGTTTGGTGTAAAAACGAATGGGTCTGAGGCCTTGTCTAGACTGGCATGTTTTCTTGCCAAAAGCTGCCTTTTGGCGACCAAACAGCGAGAGCGTGTATACTGCCGAGCAACGTTTGTTGGGAAAAACACCCAGTTTTGGCAACAAAAACCTTTTGTTTTTTCCCCCTCCTTTTATTGTGGACAAAGAGCCAGGGTGGACTCTGCTGTGTGTTTCGTCCAGAGAACGGGCTTCTGCCAGTATCCCCCATTGCTTGCCCTGCTGGCTCTGCTCACTGTTCTGTGATCTCTGCTGCCCTGCAGGCAGGTGCCCCTCCCCTGTCAAAGCTCCGGGAAGTGTCTGGCAGCTGAGAGAGCTGCTCCCTTTGGGGAACAAGAAACAAATAACAGGACGGCTCCTGTTCTGCCCGGCTAGGAGCCCAGAGGCAGGCAGGCAGGCTGCTGCTGCAGGGGGAGGGCTGGAGAGGCTGCTGTGCTGCTTGGACATTCCTCAGCTCGGGGAGCCCCCAGAGCCACAGGGGACTCCCAAGGAACGCAGGGATCAGCCCTGCCTTCCCACCGTACTGTGGGATATTCAAGGCTTTGCTCTGTCTGTGCACAGGGAGCGAGCCAGGTGGCCAGGAAATGTCGACAGTGGGAGGCAGAAAACCTGGTTTGACCGGCTTTCACCTTTGCGTATTTTAGACTGTCCACAGCACTTTCGTCTCCAAACCCGTCCAGTGTAGACACAGCCTGAGGCCTTTCACTGGTCAGTGTTAGGAGATGCTAAGAACCACACTTCTTGGCAGCTTCACTAGAACTGGTATAGCTATTCTTGTTTAGCTCTTGTGCTGGCAGGAAGGCCAACACATTCATATTGTGAGTGGAACCCAGACGAGACGATAGCAAGCTACCAAAACACCTAACAAATTCTAGATGAGTAGAATCAGTCCTAGCCTGCCTGTGCCCCCAAGGGTACAGTGCACACTACAGGCAGATGGCTGGAGTCCCCATGGCAGCCCCGATGGCACTTGCCTTGGTTCAGTGGGAGCTGGTATGCGTACACCCGCACGACTGCCTCCCTTGCCAGATCCCTGCAGCTAAGCTGCTGTTGTGCCAACCCATGTCGGTATCGCTCTGATGGTGTGGCAGTGTCGATGCCTGGTGGAAAGCATTGTGTTAGACATTCTGCTGTCTTCGCTGCTCAAAGGGTCCTGCTGGCTGGCTAATCGCAGTGGCCTTCTCGCCTCCCCCACAAAGCAGCTAGGGTGTTGAGAAATTCAACAGAGCCAGGGTCAAATCCTGGAAAATTCTTGCTCCCTTTTCACTAGGCGATGCTCCCCATGAGCCTGGCTGGGACTACAGGGCGTGGCCGGGCTCCGTTGCACCTGCGACAGTGTGGGCGGGTGGTGGTGTGTGACTCTGTGTGTTGTGTTTGACACTCGCCTTGCAGGAATCGTTTTCCTCAGTTTCGCTTTGGCCCGGGAGGAGATATTCTATGCCCGGAAGTGCCATTGTTTTCTGACGGACATCATCCTGAATTCCATCAGGCAGAAGGATGCCAGGGAGGTCACGGCCCGAGTTGCCAGGCTCGTGCACTGGCTGTGGGTAGGTACGATTTCCTGACGGGGCTGAGATGGGGCCAGACCCCTTGGGGGTCCTTTGAGGTGCCTGTTGTATCTTTCTGTTTTGTTCACCATTTAGGTGCCACTGACAATTGCAGCGGTGTCTAAATCCCCTGGGCCCCGGAGTGTCTGCCAGTTGCAAAGCTGTTAAGTGGCGAGGCTGCCCCGTAGCTAACGAGCTGCTCAGAGCCTGGCGCACATGGCAGCCCCGGAGGCACGGAAGCAGGGGTCTCCAGGCAGGGGAACGCTTCACTTGCCAGGGGGCCTTGACCCTGCAGGTGCACTTTAAGCCCACCAGCCACCTACCTCCCCTGCCCCACGAGGAGGGCCGGAGGCAGAGCGCCCAGAGGGGGAGGGAGCAGCAGATGCCAGCCTGAGGCCTCAAAAGGCCAGGGAGGGTTTGTGTCAGAGCGGAGGCAGGTTCTCCTGCCAGGGTTGTAATGCCAGGAGGGGCTGAGTCTTGAGCTGGAGGGGCGCACAGGAGAGCGGGCAGGGCGGGCAGCCAGGAGCAGGGCAGCACGCTTCCCCAAGCCGGAGGAGGAGAGCGAGGAGATGCAGGGACTCGCGCAGGCAGAGTGCCCCGTGGACGCTGTGTGTGCAGAAGCCCAAGGAGCCAGCTCGAGGCCTTGTAGGCAGCCGCGTCCACCATCCAGGTGCCCCGAGAGCCTCCAAACCCTGCTGAGATGCTGCCTGACTCTGTAAACGCCTATGTTAGTGCTGGCAAAGGCCGCGTCTGCATGCACCAAACCCACAGCTGCCCTAACACCACCAGCCTGCCCCGGGCTCTAGCTCACCTCCCACCCCAGTCCTGGCTAGCTTCCAGCCTGGCCGCTCCCTTGCGGGCTCACCTGCGGGGCGTGTGTGGAGCGTGCAACAAAGCCAGCCGGGGCCGAAGACAGTGGGACTTGGGGGGCAGCTGGGCGTCCACCCACCGGGGCAAGGGTTAGGGCCCACAGCTGAGATCTGCTCTGGGTGTGGTAAAGCGTTGACGGGCAGCCACATGCCCCGCCTCCCGGACAGCTGAGCCGGAGGCTGTGGGGTCGCTGTCCTCCGGAGGCCATTCCACGCGGTACAAATCATTAACTAGTGCGGGGCTCGGCGGGAGGGTGAGGCTGTAGCCTGGCGGTGGGGGCACGCAGCTGGCATGACCGCGACCAGCCTTCATGTCCCCGTGCTGGAGCAGAGATTTGAAGGTGGGCTTCTGCATGGCTGCCAGCGCCCTGCCCATGAGGCAGCAGTGCGGGTCTCTGGGGGGCTGTCCTGCACCTCGCTGCGGTGTCGGGCTCGGCTGTGAGTCCTGCGTGGCAGGAGGTGCCCAACTCCCTTTGGGGCTTAGGGTTCTTGCTCAGTGGGCTGGTTTCGTGAATCGCTTTCCTAGGGTCTGGCTGCACTGTGGTTAGACACCCCACCTGGCCTGGGCCACCGATGGCGCTTTAAATGCAGTGTCGCCCTTCAGGCTCAGGACGGAGCCCGGCGTCTAGGACCCTGTGAGATGGGAGGGTGCCAGATCTCGGGCTGTAGCCCAGCCCGAAAGTCGACACCACTCAGCCCCACGAGCCTGAGTCGGCTGGCATGGGCATCTGATGTGATGTGCCCTGAGGGATCTCTCGGGCCCTGGTGCGAGGAGAAGGCATAGCCCCACCTCTAGACATGAGGGATCGCTATGGGCTGGCCAGGTCATTGTGGGTAAATCTGTTGCTCTTCCCTGTGTTGTTTCCTAAATCACCAAGTGCATCAAATGAACATCGCCCCACTAGGGCTGGGGTGAGCTAAGTGTGACCGCCTGCCCCCAGCGCTTCCCGCAATCACGTGGGACTCGGTAGGGTTCTGCTGGCAGGTGTAGAAGCAGGCCTTATCTATACTTATGCACCAGAGATCGAGCTGCTGGTGTTTGATTTAGCGGGTCTAGTTAAGACCCGCTAAATCAAATGCTGAGGGTGCCCTCTGGTCAGCGCTGGTCCTCCTCGCAGTCAGGAGGAGTAAGGGAAGCCATTGGCCTCCCACTATGAAGACTGCACCAAGCTTGGCTTATGGTACGTCGACGCCAGCTATGTTATTTACGGAGCTGGAGTTGAGTCCCTTAAGCCGACCTGCCGGGTCTAGTGCAGAGCTGGCCTCAGAATATAGCAAACGTGCCGCTCTGGGAGCAGTGGGGTTCCTCTCCTCCCCCGTACGCACCAGTATTACTGGTGGCGACAGGTTGTGGGTGCCGCTCTCATAGGAGTAGGTCTGAGGGGATCCAGGTGAGAGGCCTCTGAGCCCAACCATTCTGTCCATTAGACCCAGCAGATCCCACCAGAGGAGTTTGTTGCTGCTGTCTTGAACACAAAACCTTTCAGCGATGACAGACACGTCCATGAAAAGCTGCTTAGATGGGTGGAAGTAAGTACAGAGCATTTCAGAGCCTTGTGTTATTACTGGAAACTGAATACAGTGAACAAATTTAGCAGCTTTTGTGGTTCTTTCACTATCCGGCGGACTGATTGAACTAAGCACTGGTTTGCAGCATCGACTGACAAAAGTTGTCTAGATGTGAATATTGTTCATTGAAAAATCATAGCAAACTTCCAGATGGCTTCAGTTAAATCAGGAACCCTTCTGGGAATCATTTTTCCACCTGTAAAATGGGCATAATGATACTTGCCTCCTCTAGAGCTAACACAGCCTCAACTGGGGTTTTGAGGGTTTGCTCAGGAAAGATGTGGCCAAATTGGAGAGCACCCAACAAAAATGATTATGAAGGTCTAGAAAATGTGGCCTATGCAGGGCGATTGAAAGAATTGGTTTTGTTTAATCTGGAGAAGCAAAGACTGAACAGGGACAGAACAATTTTCAAGCCCATAAAATGTTGTTGCAAGGAGGACGAAGAAAAAATGATTCATCTAAATCTCTGAGGCTAGAACAAGGATGATGGGCTTAAATTGTGGCAAGGGAGGTTTAGGTTGAAATAAATTGCCTAGGGACTGTGTGGAATCGCCATCGTTGGAGATTTTTAAGAGTAGGTCAGATAAACGCCTGTCAGGGATGGTCTATATCATGGGTTCCCAAACTGGGGTGTGTGTGAAGAAATTCCAAGGGGGGGTTGTGAGGCAACCCAGCTGCCCCCCCCCCCCCCAGTTGTGCTGCTATTGTTCCTTTTTTTTTCTCAAGTTTTGCTGCTATTTTGGGGGGGGGGGCTGTGAGGGTTTCTCAAAAATCAAAAAGGGGGCGTAATGCCAAAAAGTTTGGGAACCACTGGCCTATATAATACTTAGTCTTGGCATGAGTGCTGAGGACTAGACAAGATGCCCTCTCGAGATTCCCTCCAGGCCTAGGAGTCTGCAACCTCAGTAAGCTCTAGATGCGGTTTCGCTGCGCTGCATGATGATCGCTGAGTAACTGTTTGTTTGGTTATTCCTTTCAGTTTACACTGCCATTCGCACGGAAGTACAGCCGCTGCATTGATTTACTGATACAGAAAGGGTATACCAAAGCAATAGCCTATTTTGGCTTGGGAAAATAATTTATTGGAGCTTTAATAAAGTTTGACCTGGATGTTTCTTGCTGTTAAATGTCTGTCCCTGCTTCTGAGCGCTCAGGTGGTAAATCAAGCGAATGGTTATAGGGGTCCCAGACGAAAAGCCTTTTGAAGAAGTGAGTCTGAGAGCACGAGTCATTTAAGCATTAGAAAAACCTCCCAGGATACTTTTAGTTAAGGCAAAGCAACCCACCCACCCCCCAAAAATATAAAGCAGCAGGAAATTCAGAATTAGGTTAAATGTATCAGAAACCAAAACATTCCAGGCTTCTAAACTCCTGTAATGCTGGCCCTGGAGCGATGTCGGCCTCTCGGCTTTCCGTGGGCGTGGGCGGAACAGAAAAAAGGTGAGCCCAGGCTGTTAGTTTTGGTCTGTGTGCGCATCTCACATTCTCCTCCCTGCCAAAGCGTTTGAAAGCTGACAGCTACTCTAATTTGTCGGGCTGGTGCTTCTCCAAGACCGGACGCCACTGCCACACATGGCGGCCGATCCGGCCCATCAGGAGACTTGGCAACCCTACTGTAATGGGCGAAGATACTACCGCTGTCTGTGTGGCTACACAAGCAATGGCCAGGCCCATGGAATCACGCCTTTGTGCTGCTGAGCAGCTGGGTGTGTGTGTGGGGGGGAGCTCTGCTGAACAGATGAGTCTGATAAACAACTTCAGTGGCCTGAGGAGGGCAGGCCGACCCTGCCGAAGCCCCGGGGCCAGTGAGCCCTGTGTGAGAGCTCCTTGGGTCGTTCCAAAGCTGGGGGCAGGGCACAGTGACAGGGTGGAACCCCCTTCCCATCTCTCCTATCCCCCACGCAAGGCAAGTCAGCGTCATACAAAGAAAATAACTTTTATTAGGCCCTGCAATCAGACCCTGAAAAGAACAGGTGTCAGCTGAAGAAGCCTAAAGATTCTTCCAGCAACGCAGAAAACTCTTGAACAGGAATTTCAGAAGTTGGTCACAAAGGTCCTTCCCACATCCCCCTTGTTTTGCTGGTAAAGTCCCTCGTTAGTGGCGTTAACGATCGGTGTGGTGCTGAAGCACGATGCTTAGAATTAGCAAGAGAGTTTTTTGCACAATCAGCTTTAACGTCTTCCTTGGCCAATTGTTTGCCACGCGGCGACGTACAAAAACGTCAGGCGGTTTCTAGTTGACGTCAAAAAAGGAATAAGACTGAAAAAGCTTATTAAAAGCACAGCAAAGAAATGGCATGTGTACAGGCAGGAATGGCCCAGCAGAAAGGACCATGGGTAATATGCCACGGCTAACGGATGCACCTGGGGCTGGTAGCATTTCTGAGAGAGGAGGGCCGGGAACGGGGCGGGGCCAGACCCAGCAAATGTGGCGAAACTAGTGACAAGTTGCAGCTGCCTCCTCTTATTAAGGCTGAGGGTGATGTGGGCCCGTGTGGCAAAAGCCGGGAGCTCAGGATTTGCAGCAAACAAACAAAGAGGCTGTCGGCCAATGGGGCTCTCGCTCGAAGCTGTCGGCCAATGGGGCTCTCGCTCGAAGCTGTCGGCCAATGGGGCTCTCGCTCAGCCCCACTGCCTGTGAAATCCAAGTTTTGGAAGCGGAATTTGCTTTCCTGGCGGTGCTGACTGGCATACAGGCCTCTGCTGGAATGACACTCAGTTGAAGCTGGGCCCAGCCATTGGACAGCTGCTGTTCTGACAGGGCGCCTGGCCAGCGCTGCTCCGAGTAGCCCCCGCCTGCTGGGACGGTGGCGCTGAATGGGACGAGCACACACCTGCTAAGCTAAAGGCCGTCACGCCTCCTGGCCCCTTTCCTTCTGTAACAGCCTCTCCGCATGGCCGCCTTTGCTGCTTGCGCCTCCTGCTGGCAGGCGCGGGTGGATTCAGCAGCAGGCCCAGCCCGCCTGCGGTGCGAGGGCTGCTGCCAAGACAGCAAGGAAGCTGGGGCCGGCCAGCACAAACGTTTCCCTAAAAGCAGACGTGCTGGAGAGCCCGGGGAGCACAGGCGGGGTGGCCTGGGGGAACCGCTGGATTCCACGGAGCTGACAGCTTCTGGGACCTGCTCCGGCCTCTGCTGGGTCTGGCTGCTCTCCTGCTGACGGGCTAGCTCCAGTTGGGGCGGCTCTGCTGCTGGGATCAGGAGCCAGGGCTGCGGGTGGTCTCATACCGGGGGCTAGCGCAGCAAGGAAAGCGCCCGCGGGAACTGGGCCCCGGGTTTCATGACAACACAAGGCTTACGCCGGAGAAATAAATTACCGCTCCACTAGGCAAAGTGAAGCCAAGAGGCAGGCCGCCCCCTCGCCCGGCGGCGCAGCACCACTGCTTTGTGAGACCCCCCTGCTGCCTTGAGCCCGGCCAGGCACGTCCCACCCGGCGCAGCAGAATGAACAAGTGGGGAGCCGGTCCGCCAGGACGTGGCTTTCCAGACGCGCTGCGTCGGCAGCAGGCGAGCGCACGTGTAACCAACGGCCTCGCCGCCCCTCCAAGGCGCTAGTGACGACGGCCAGCGCGCAGGGCACTCGCGGGGCTCCCCAGCCAACGGCCTGTGCTGCGTCAGCGTCCCGGGACGGCCAGTCGCTTTGTGCTGGGCAGAGACGGGGAGGCTTCCGTGGAGCAGCCATCAGCCCTGGAACACAGCCCGGCAGCGCTTAGCTTAGCCGCACGGCCCGGCGCAGTGCCGACCTTTGACCCCAGCAGCTCAGACTCAATTGTTTCAATTTGGACGGAGTGAAGGTGTTTGGGCAACTAAAGCGGTGCTGCCTGTAGGTGTGGGCCTGTCTGCACCCCAACCCCCATGCACCCGAGCCCAGAGCCCGTACCCCTCGTGCACCCCAACCCCCATGCACCCGAGCCCAGAGCCCGTACCCCTCGTGCACCCCAACCCCCATGCACCCGAGCCCAGAGCCCGTACCCCTCCCGCACCCCAACCCCCATGCACCCGAGCCCAGAGCCCGTACCCCTCGTGCACCCCAACCCCATGCACCCGAGCCCAGAGCCCGTACCCCTCGTGCACCCCAACCCCCATGCACCCCAGCCCAGAGCCCGTACCCCTCCCGCACCCCAACCCCCATGCACCCCAGCCCAGAGCCCGTACCCCTCCCGCACCCCAACCCCCATGCACCCCAGCCCAGAGCCCGTACCCCTCCCGCACCCCAACCCCCATGCACCCGAGCCCAGAGCCCGTACCCCTCGTGCACCCCAACCCCCATGCACCCCAGCCCAGAGCCCGGAGCCCTCCTGCACCCCAACCCCCATGCACCCCAGCCCAGAGCCCGTACCCCTCCCGCACCCCAACCCCCATGCACTCCAGCCCAGAGCCCATACCCCTCCTGCACCCAATCCAGAGCCCATACCCCTCCCACAACCCAACTCCCATGCACCCCGTCCCCAAACCTGGAACCACCTCTTGCATCCCAAACCCCTCATCTCTGAGTCCTCCCCAGAGCATGCACCCCGACCCACTGCCTCAATCCACAGCCCCTTTCTGTATTTCAAATCTCCTGGCCCCAGCCTGGAGGCCCCTCCTGCACCCAGCCCCATCCCAGATCTGCACCCCTAGCCAGAGCCCTGAGCCCTTCCATCCCATCCCAGAGCCTGCACATGCAGCTGGAGCCTACACACTCCTGCACCCCAACACTGTGCCCCAGGGGATCCACCCTTAACACGGAGCTGTGGCCAACGGTCTCCGGCCACGGCTGCCAACCCCGGCTAGCACTAGGGGCCGCTACCAGAGCCTCACTGGCGGCTACGTACAGCTCCGCTTCCTCGGGGGGCCAAGGGGCTCACACGACTGTCGAGGGGCTCACGGGGCCTGGGCCGGCTGCCTGCAGAGGAGAGAAGCCAGCGTCAGGGGCCGCAAGCCAGCTAGGCCAGAGGGATGGCCAGGAGACGGGAATGGAACCTGCGAACTCCAGGGTGCCCTACGCCGGGCTCCTTCCTCCCAGACCCTCCGGCAAGGAGCTGCCCCGTCTCCCCGAGGCGTGACCGAGGACCCGCTGGGAGCGGCACGAAGGCAGCCGGCCCGGTAGCTCCCTCAGGGCGGAGACCAGGCGCTTGGCCAGGATCCCCCTGGGGGTCAGCGCTGACTGGAGCCGGGCGTTGCCCCCGCCGGGCGGGAGGTCGCGTTTCCCCAGCTCACAGGCTGGCGCGGGGGGGCCGTGCCCGGGCGGCTTGTATAGGGGGGCCCCGGCTGCTTCAACTCACCGCAGAACCATACTGGGCCTGGGCGAATTTGGGCTTCTCGGCCAGCGGGGAGGCGAGCGCGGACCTGTGCTGGGAGCCCAGAGGCGTGTACACCGGCGGGCCCACGTCGTCGCAGAAGCTTTCCGGGGCGACGCTGGAGACGCAGCCGCTGTCGGAGCCGCTGGAGCCGCTGCCCGACAGGCACTGGGAGGACTCGGAGCTCTCCGTCACTGGGAGGAGAAGGCAGGAGTCACGCTCAGGAGAGGTGGCAGGAGCCGACCGCAGCCCCCAGCCCCAGCGCCTAGGCCTGGCTTTCGCTCACACCCGAGGGGGCTGTGCCGCAAAAGGGACAGTGGGGGGCTCAGGGCGAGGCGGGCGGGGCCCTTTGGAAGGGCACAAGCGGGCCCCATGGCCCAGGCTGGAGAGGTCCTGCTAGACACAGAGTCCTGGCCCCTCTCCTCCGGGCGGCTCCCTCCGTCTCGCTGCACACTACTGACGGGTTACCGCGGTGCCCAGCGCGGTGCCCAGCGGGCGGGGCTGAAAAGTGCTGGGCGGGGAAGAGTCACGTGGCAGGAACCTGGGTTCCGTCCCTGACCTGGCTGAGCCTGAGCAAGCCCTCGGTCTCTGTGCCTCAGTTTCCCATCTGCCCTGCGGAGGCTGCAGGCTCCCACGTGGACCCCTCTCCACTGGGCTGGGTGCACAAGTCTCAGGGGCCAGGTCTCCCCAGCACCCTCCAGCAGAACAGGGCATGTCCCTGTGCCCCCCAGGGGAGCTCGCGTGGGGCACAAGTGAGTGACGCTCGTCCCACCCATTCCTGTGGGGACAAGGCTACACCCCAAAAGGAGGGCGCGGGGAGTCCAGGCTCCTGCCTCCAGATGGGAAGAGAGACACCCTGGAGCACCGCCAGCCTCAGGTCAAAGGCACACCGGGGGTGGGGGGCTGACCCCCACAGCGCCTCCCAAGTGTCCCTGCGGTGCCGGCCAGGAGCTCGGGGCCCGGTGCCTGTGTACATGGGCAGAGGGAGACAGGGCATGGGAAGGAACCGGGTGACCGGGGCCCTGGGCTGGCTTGCAGGCCCTGGCGAGGAGCTACGGCTGGCCAGGCGGCCGGGGGACGGGCTCCCTGCGAGCCCAGCGGCTGCCCGCTCCTACGTACTCAGCGAAGGCTGGCTGCTGGTCTCGTGCTCCTGCTCGTCCTCCTCGATGCAGGCGCTGGCGTGGAAGGGGTGGGCGGCGGCCAGCGCGGCGGGCAGCAGGGCCTGCTCCAGGCACATGTGCAGGTTGAGGGGCCCCAGCAGGGAGGAGGAGGATGGGCTGTAGGCGGCGGGGGTGCTGCCCGCGGCCAGCGGCGTCTGGGCCCTCTTGTAGGGGTTGGCGTGGTCGAACAGGGACACCGCGATGGAGGCCCGCGTCCGGGCACCTGCCACAAAACAGGCCGACAAAGCCGTGAGCGCCAGCCCTGCGCCCGGGCTCTGGGCTCCGGGCTCGGGGCTCTGGGCGGCGGGCGGGCACCTACCCCTGCCCTTCATGATGTAATCGATGGCGCGGTCGCTGATCGCCGCCTCGCTGGGCGTGATGTCCAGGAACGGCTTGTTCCCGACCCCCATGGACACCATCTCCTGCCGGCGGAGTTCTGGGGAGACAGCAGCGGCGCATCGAGCGCAGCCCCCCAGCACAGGGCCCCCGACCTGCTGGTGCCGGGCCAGGGGCCTCCAGGCCATGCCAGCCCTGGGCCGCAGCCCTAGAGCCCTGCACGCATCCCGCCTGCCTGGCCAGGGGAAGGGGCGGGAGGGCAGGGAGGCGGCCTGACGCCGGCGCGGCTGCAGCTGCAGCACCATGTGCTGGGACGATCTGCTGACAGGCTGCCCTCACCAGCAGGTCCCGCCCCGCAGATCCCATTGGCCGGGAATTGTGGCCAACGGGAGTTGCAGGGGGTGGTGCCTGCAGGTGAGGGCAGGGCAGTGTGGCCCTGCTTCCCCCCAAAGGGGAGCTGCCCCAGAGCCCATTGCCTGAGCCCCTCCCAGACCCTGCACCCCAACTCTCTACCCCAGCCCTCACCCCCTCCCAGACCCTGCACCCCAACGCTCTGCCCCAGCCCTCACCCCCTCCCAGACCCTGCACCCCAACTCTCTACCCCACCTAGGCCTCCTCCCAGACCCTGCACCCCGACGCTCTGCCCCATCTAGGCCCCCTCCCAGACCCTGCACCCCAACGCTCTGCCCCACCTAGGCCCCCTCCCAGACCCTGCACCCCAACGCTCTGCCCCAGCCCTCACCCACTCCTAGACCCCACATCCCCACGCCAGCATCCTGCTTGGAGCCCCCCTCCTGCGCTCCGAACGCCTCATTCCCACCCCACTCCCGAGCTGCTCCCCCAGTCAGAGCCTTCACCCCCTCCTGCACTCCCTCACAGTCCCTCCCGCACACTGAGCCCCTCCCCCAGACCCTAGAGGCCCCACAAAGTCTAAAGCCCCACAGCCCCAGAGGTGCAAAGGACACTACAAAATTAGGTCAGTGCCATGTCCTGAAAAGAGGGGTACGGGGGGGGGAGGCTGGTCCACCCAGAGGCTCCTCCAGGAGCCTGTAGCAAGCGGGGGTGCAGCACAGCTCCTGGGGTGCTGATGCCTGCCCCACCCCACACACGATATGCTGCAAAGCAAAGCCCCAGGCCCGGGTGGGGAGGGGCCGCACCTCTATTGCGGGTGGCCTGCTGCCACAGGAGCTGGGCGATGTCCTTGGTCCACACTTGCTTGGTCTCGGCCGAGCTGGCCTGCAGGACGTAGGTGTCGCTGGGCTTGCGCCGCCGGAACCAGATCTCAAAGCGCAGGCCACTGTCCCCGGAGCTCTCCGTCAGCCCCACGTCCGCTGTCTGGGGAGAGGGACACGCAATGCACGGGGCGCTGGGCACGCCATGCACGGGGACATGGGGCACACTATGCACGGGGGCACGCTATGCACGGGGACACGGGGCACGCTATGCACGGGGCACGCCATGCACGGGGACACGGGGCACGCTATGCACGGGGGCACGCTATGCACGGGGACACAGGGCACGCCATGCACGGGGACAGGGGGCACGCCTTGCACGGGGCGCTGGGACACGCCATGCACGGGGACACGGGGCACGCCATGCACGGGGGCATGCTATGCACGGGGACAAAGGGCACGCCATGCACGGGGACACGGGGCACGCCATGCACGGGGACACGGGGCACGCAATGCACGGGGCGCTGGGACACGCCATGCACGGGGACACGGGGCACGCCATGCACGGGGACACAGGGCACACCATGCACGGGGCGCTGGGACACGCCATGCACGAGGACACGGGGCACGCTATGCACGGGGGCACACTATGCACGGGGCGCTGGGACACGCCATGCACGGGGACACGGGGCACGCTATGCACGGGGGCACGCTATGCACGGGGCGCTGGGACACGCCATGCACGGGGACACGGGGCACGCTATGCACGGGGGCACGCTATGCACGGGGCGCTGGGACACGCCATGCATGGGGACACGGAGCACGCTATGCACGGGGGCACACTATGCACGGGGCGCTGGGACACGCCATGCACGGGGACACGGGGCACGCTATGCACGGGGGCACACTATGCACGGGGCGCTGGGACACGCCATGCACGGGGACACGGGGCACGCTATGCACGGGGGCACACTATGCACAAGGACACGGGGCACGCCATGCACGGGGACACAGGGCACGCCATGCACGGGGACACGGGGCACGCCGTACACGGGTACAGGAGAGAGAGAGAGAGAGAGAGAGAGACACCGGGGGATGGGAGAGGGGATTAAGGGAGGCACTGGGGGTGGCACTGGGCGATAGGAAGAAGAGGTGGCTTTGGGGAGTCACTGGGGGATAGGAGGGGGAAGAAGGGGGCTAGGAAGGGAACTGGGGGCGTCCTTGGGGGATGAGGAGAGACATTGCTGGATGGGGGGGATTGGGGAGGCAGTAACTGGGCCCAGCTTTGGAGATGTGCAGTCCAAGCCCAAAGCTCCCTCCCAATCTGTCCTGGCTTGACCCCCCACGCCCACAGCGCCCCGCCCCCCCATGCCACGGAGCACATCCCACTCGCCCCTGGAGACGCCGAGAGAATTCACCCCCCGCTGTGACCCGCCGGCTGGCGTCCCTCTGCCCCATGGCAGCCCCCCCCAGTGCTGGGGGCCCCTCCAGCAGGAGCGCAGGGCCGTGGACTCCTGTCCGGTGGGAGCGGGCCGGGCCGGGTGGCGCTGACCTTGAAGGAACGCTTGTAGATGTAGGCGTCGAAGCCGCCCTCGATGCGCTTGGGCTTGCTGAAGAGGATCAGGTCCTCGAAGAGGAAGACGTGGCGCTGGCACTTCCTGCGCCCCAGCCAGATGGTGAACTCGTCCTGCCGCAGCAGCTGGCCCTGCTCCTTGAGGTTCACCTGGCCCCGGAGAACCCGGCCCCGTCAGGCGGCGCCCGCCAGAGCGAGGGCCCCTCACCAGGCCTGGAGGGACCGCCCCGGGCCCGGCCTTGGCCTCCGCGAGGGGGAATGCGTGAAGAACTGGGAATATTTTGTAACGTGCACATGATGGCTGCAAGCCTCAGTTTCCCTCTGCGTGCGGCACTGCTCCGCAGCGGGTGCGAAAGGGCTAACGCGGCCCCAGGACAGCGAGGGGGTCACCGTGCTCTCTGGGGGAAGCGGCTCAAACCAGCCCGAGTCCACACGGGCCAGTGGGGCACAGGGCCCCAGGCCTGAGGGATCGACACGCAGGAGCAGGCAGCCCAAGCTGGAGAACAGGATGTTAGGCGGCTGGAGGGGGTCATTTGGGGGGGGCTCAGGAGCCCAGAGCTGGGGAGACAAGGGGGAACAGGGCCAGAGAGGGAGAGCCCATCACCCCTTCGCTGGCCTGTTAGGGTTTAACTTCTGCCTCTGAGCTAAGCCAGGGCCTGCAGCCTGGGGCCGGGGGGCAGGGGCTGGCCCTGTGCTGTGGAGAGGCTGCCTGTGGTATCCCCGAGAGGGACCGCACCGACCTCCCCCCGCTGGAGTCTGGCCTGGCGCAGGCGCTGCCGGGGGCCGCGCGGCGGGGTGGGGCACAGGGGCCAGTAGCAGGGGACGGGACAGAATGTTACTGGGTCACTGGCGAGAGGCAGCCAGCCCCAGTCGTCACACGGCCCCACGAGGAGGGGCTGGCTCTGGGCCCCGCCCCCTCGCCCGTCAGGAGGAGGGGCTGGCTCTGGGCCCCGCCCCCTCGCCCGTCAGGAGGAGGGGCTGGCTCTCTGGGCCCCGCCCCCTCGCCTGTCAGGAGGAGGGGCTGGCTCTCTGGGCCCCGCCCCCTCGCCCGCCAGGAGGAGGGGCTGGCTCTGGGCCCCGCCCCCTCGCCCGCCAGGAGGAGGGGCTGGCTCTCTGGGCCCCGCCCCCCAGGTCGTTCTGCGGGGGAGTCGGCACTGCTCCCCGCGGAGGGTGCGCGGGGGCCGGCCGGGGTGCGGGGCAGGCGCTGCCCCTACGTACGTCGCAGTCCCGGATGGCGTCCATGGCCAGCAGGTCGTTGCCGTGGCGCAGCTGGAACTTGACCATCTCCTCGGCGGCGCGCAGGTGGGCCAGCTCCTGCTCCTGGGCCTCGCCGCACTCCCTGGTGAGGTCCCGCAGCAGCAGCGCGTACTTGCTCATGCGCTGGATGGGCTTCAGCAGGTAGGAGGCCAGGTCCATCTTATCCCCCAGCTGCACCTGCTTGAACTGAGCCCCCCGAGTCGTGAGCCGCGGGGCACCCGGCACCAGACCCAGGGGCGGCGCGGCGCGGCCCCCGGAACAGCCGCTGGGGGGGAGGAATGAACACGGGGGAACCGTTGCTGCGGGGCCCCTTCGCGAGGCCGAGTTCTCCGCAGAGCGGCTCTAATGCCCGTCCCCAGGCGTGCACCCTTCTGCCCAGCCCGGCTCGGACGCGCCCCTCTGCCCAGCCCGGCTCGGACGCGCCCCTCTGCCCAGCCCGGCTCGGACGCGCCCCTCTGCCCAGCCCGCCTCGGACGCGCCCCTCTGCCCAGCCTGGCTCGGACGCGCCCCTCTGCCCAGCCCGCCTCGGACGCGCCCCTCTGCCCAGCCCGCCTCGGACGCGCCCCTCTGCCCAGCCCGGCTCGGACGCGCCCCTCTGCCCAGCCCGGCTCGGACGCGCCCCTCTGCCCAGCCCGGCTCGGACGCGCCCCTCTGCCCAGCCCGGCTCGGACGCGCCCCTCTGCTCAGCCCGGCTCGGACGCGCCCCTCTGCCCAGCCCGGCTCGGACGCGCCCCTCTGCCCAGCCCGGCTCGGACGCGCCCCTCTGCTCAGCCCGCCTCGGACGCGCCCCTCTGCCCAGCCCGCCTCGGACGCGCCCCTCTGCCCAGCCCGGCTCGGACGCGCCCCTCTGCCCAGCCCGGCTCGGACGCGCCCCTCTGCACAGCCCGCCTCGGACGCGCCCCTCTGCCCAGCCCGGCTCGGACGCGCCCCTCTGCCCAGCCCGCCTCGGACGCGCCCCTCTGCCCAGCCCGGCTCGGACGCGCCCCTCTGCCCAGCCCGGCTCGGACGCGCCCCTCTGCCCAGCCCGGCTCGGACGCGCCCCTCTGCCCAGCCCGCCTCGGACGCGCCCCTCTGCCCAGCCCGCCTCGGACGCGCCCCTCTGCCCAGCCCGCCTCGGACGCGCCCCTCTGCCCAGCCCGCCTCGGACGCGCCCCTCTGCCCAGCCCGGCTCGGACGCGCCCCTCTGCCCAGCCCGGCTCGGACGCGCCCCTCTGCCCAGCCCGCCTCGGACGCGCCCCTCTGCCCAGCCCGCCTCGGACGCGCCCCTCTGCCCAGCCCGCCTCGGACGCGCCCCTCTGCCCAGCCCGCCTCGGACGCGCCCCTCTGCCCAGCCCGCCTCGGACGCGCCCCTCTGCCCAGCCCGGCTTGGATGCGGCGCAGGGCCTGGCTCCGCCCCCACAGGAAGCCCGGGGCTGGGCACAGCGGAGCTACCTTGAAGAAGGCGTTCCCATGGCTGGCCAGCAGCGCGTCCGACTTGGGCTTGTTCTTGCTATACAGGGCGTACAGCCCGAACTGATCCTTCTGCAAGAGACAAGCAGCCCTGAGGGATGCCTCTTCCGGTTGTCCCTGGCCTGGGGGTCTCCGGGGCCTGCAGCCCCTTCCAGCCACGGCTGGCTCGTCCTCACCGCTGCAGCCAGCAGCTGCCAAGTGCCCCTGGGAGCCTGCTCCACTGGGACCAGCCCGGCTCCAGGGGGAGAAGAGCTGGCAGGGCGGCGGTAGCAGGGAGCACACCCCAGAGCCTAGGAAATCAGCCCAGCGCGGGCACCTCGGAAATGGGAGCTGGAGAGGAGTCAGCGGGCGCCCACGGAGCCAGGCCGGCTAGCGGCGTGTTGGGCGACATTAGGAGGCGCGTGGCCAGCAGACCGAGGGAAGGGATTAGTCCCCTCAGTGCTGCCCTGGGGAGGCCACAGCTGGAGTGTTGTGTCCAGTTCTGGGCCCCTGTTACAGAAGGGAGGTGGATGCATTGGACAGGGTCCAGCAGAGGCGACCAAAATGATGAGGGGGCTGGAGCGCATGGCCTACGAGGAGAGGCTGAGGGATTTGGGCTTGTTCAGTCTGCAGAAGAGCAGAGTGAGGGGGGGTTTGAGAGCAGCCTGCACCTCCCTGCAGGGGGTTCCCAAGAGGCTGGCGAGAGACTGTTCTCAGTGGGGGCAGGTGGCAGAACAAGGAGCAATGGGCTCACGTTGCAGTAGGGGCAGGTCTAGGTCGGACGTTAGTAAAAACGATTTCCCTAGGCGGGGGTGAAGCGCTGGGCTGGGTTCCCTGGGGAGGGGTGGAAGCTCCCTCCCTAGAGGTGTTTCAGTCCCGGCTGGACTGTGACATCATGGGGGGGGGGGGGGTCTGGCTCTGTAACCCAGGGTCCCCTGCGCTGGGCTGTGTGATCCCCACTGACTCCCCCACACATGGATTGGCCCAGACACCCAGGCCCAGCCTGAGCAGGTAACAAGGCTCTTCCCAGGGGGAGAGACACAGGGAGGGAGGCGGAGACGCCACCTGGCTGGGGGCAGGCCTGGGAGCTGGGCAGGTTTGGGCTGGGAAAACAGGAAGAGAGGAGACTAAGCTGAGTGCTGGTGGACCCCCCCACCCCAAGGGGTCTGAGGCTGTCGGGCCCTGACTCCTGTAACCACGTCAGGCCTGTGCTGTGCCCTGGAGAGCAATAACCCCCGTTCCACTGGCTGGCGGAGTCTCCTCTTGCTGCTACGGGGGTATCCGATGCGCCGCCACATCGACCAAGCCCTGGCTGGGCTGAGTTAGGCGGATCCTGCTTTGGGCCGCTGTGCCGGGCCGGGGCACCCCTCAGACTCCAGCCACTCCCTGCGCCGACAAGTGCCGGCTCCGTGCGGAGCCCGGGCCTGGCCCCGCGAGTGGCCTTACGTGTCTGAGGAAGCAGTGGCTGACGCGCAGTGGGTGGTTGCAGCAGCTCTCCAGCTCCCGCAGGAAGTACTGGCTGTGGAAGTCGTGGAGCTTCTCCAGGTTTCCGAAAATGACGCCGCGCTTCCCGCGCAGGTCCTGGGGCAGGTCGGGCCGCTCCATCTCGGGGGAGTAGCTCTCCAGGGTGTAGCGCAGGGACCTCACGTACTCCCGCTCCGTGGTCACCATCTCAGCCAGGATGTGCCGCAGTTTGCTGCGGAGGAAGAAAAGCTCCGTCGGGCGGGGGGGACCAGGCTCCGCTCCTCGACCCGGCAGCTGAATCTCGGCTTTTGGGTGGAAACCTGTCGTGCTGCTGCCCGAGGACTGGGCGGGCCAGGGAGAAGCGGCTCTCCGAGGCCTGGGTAGGCCAGGAGCTGGTCTCTGTGTTACCTGCACACAAGTCCCTCTTGCTGGCTTCGCCTTCCCCCACCCTTCTCACGCCGCGCCCTGGGACGGAGCAGGAAGCAGCCTCGGCTTCCAGCCAACAACCCCGCAGCCCCCCAGGCCAGTGTCCATCCCGCTCCGGCACCGGGCCAGCCGGGCGATGGGCTGTCTCCGAGCCGCAGTGGCCTATCGGTGGGTAGCGGCAGCTGGCCCAGCCTCGCAGTGCGTGGAGCCCGGAGCCTGGCGCTCCGACCTGCTTCTTCCCACAAGGAGAAGGACCCTACGTATCTCCCGCCCCCTCCCACTGGGAAGGGGACCTCCCAGTTTCCCCTGGCCCGCCTCTGGGCCCCACCCAGCTGGCTGCCCAGGCTCCTCCCGGGGGGCACAGCGTGGAGGCGCAGGGCCCGGAGAGGCGGCGCTTTGGGGCTTTAATTAGACTGTGCCAAGGCCCTGCCCTTGCTCCCACCCCCTCCCCTGCACGGCACACGCAGCCCCCAGAACCCCCCCAGCACCGACACCAAGTCGAGGGGGGAGCCGAGCTCTGTGGGGAGCCTCGGTTCGGCTGAGAGGTGGTTGCTGGCACAGAGACCGGCCCGTCACCGGGCCCTATGGCCTCCAGCCCCAGCACTCTTTGTCACCGTCCCTCCAGCCCAGGGTCCTGGCTGCCCCCAGCAACCAACGCCAGGTGCCCCAGAGGGAGGGAACACAACAGAGAATCACAAGCGAGTCTCCCGTCTCCCCGTAGGGGAGGGCTGGACTGGAGATGCACTGTCCAGGACAGGGTGGGCCGCGCCGGACACACCTCTCTGGGAGCTGCTGGGTCCTTGAGCAGAAAGGGCTCCACCTGGTTCAAGGCCAAGCTTCCCTTCCCTTCCCTTCTGGGCATCCCTCGGGGGGCGCTCCAAGATGGGTCAGCCTGGAGCCCAGGGCTTATGGGGAAGGTTCCGGGTTTTCTGTAGCCCCAGGAAATGGCTGCCCCACGCCCCCGTCTTTTCTGTACCAGTTGCGCTTCCCCAGAACACAGTCAGCAGCCACCTCACTGCAGGGGGCCGGACCCTTTCCTGCCCTACCATAGACCTTGCCCCGTTAGAGACACCCCCCATCCCCTGCCCCAAGTCACCCACCTGCCCCGGCTCTTGGCCTCTGGCGTGGCGCCGCGGCGGTGCTGCTCTTCGGGCAGGCCGTGCGCAGCCCAGCCGGGAGCCGCCCGCGGGCGTGCTCGGTCCCGGAGCTCCGTGCTGCTCACTTCCAGCCCCTTGATGAAGACGCCCGTGTTGCCGCAGCGGGCCGGCTCGCTCAGAGTCCGCTGGCAGCTGGTGCGCTGGCCCTGGCCGCAGGGGAGGTCGAAGCTCTGGGCCTTTCTCAGCGGCCTCTTGGAGGCCACTGTGGAGGAGCAGGCGGCGTTGGCCTCGAGGAGCTCGACGATACTCTCCAGGTGGGGCTTGTCCTCGAGCCCAGCGCCCGGCGCTGCGCAGGCCCTGCCCAGGGCGGGACTCGTGCTGGGAGCCGCTTCCCCGGCGCTGCCCTCCCCGCGGCTGCTGGGGGCGGAGGAGGGAGCCTTTGCCCCGGGCCACGCAGGAGCACGGCTCGGCCGGCTGTGGGGATGGGGCCCCCGGTGAGGCCTGTCGGGGAACAGCCCAGGGAGGGCTCCCTCCGAATGTCTCCGGTGGGCCAGCCTGCCGCCCTCCCCGGCCCCCCGGGCCTGCTCCCCCTCAGAGAGCAGAGCCCGGCGCGCCCTCAGGGCAGCCTCCAGCTTCTTCTCGAAGACCAGCCTGGTCTCCTGGCACTTGGACCAGGCGAATTTCCACTGCTTCAGCCCTCGGTCGCTCCTCAGCTCGCAGGCCAGCGCCTTCATCTCCTGGAAGGTGGCCTCGCCGAGGGCCGGGTGCCGGGCCTTGTAGCTCTCCAGAGACCGCAGGGCCGCGGCGCAGAGCTCGGGCGAGCTGCAGTCCTCCATGCTGATGCAGGCTAGGTGGCGGAGCCCCTCCAGCGCCCACTCGTACGCCTGCAAGGCCAAGGGACACAGCCCGTCAGTCTGCGAGGTGCGGGGAAGCCCCCCCGCCCTGCGGGGCCCAGGTGCAGTGCCAGAGAAAAGGGTCAGTGTGCTGGCCCAGGGCCGCTCCTGGGGCTCAGCCACTCACAAAACAAAAGGCTCTTTCTCCTCGGGGTGCCAGCTGGGCCGGACGCCCTGTCGCAGCCTGGGCCATAGCACCCAGCCCCCTGGAGCGGTCACAATGGGGGCCTGCCATGCGCCCAGCCCTGCGGCCCCCAGGCACCGAGGGGAGGTAGCAGTGGGCTGTGTGGGGGGAGGCGCTGCATACACGAGCCATTCCCACTCTGGAGGGGGCAGGTGGCGAACAGCCGGAGCCGAGGCTGCACCGCGCGGGGGGGCAGGGCCCCCCCCAGCCTGGAAGGAGGCTCCTGCAGGGTTGGGGCTGCTCTGGATGGCAGGGGGCTGGCAGAGTCTCTAACCCGGCCAACCCTGCCCCACCCCACCCTCCATTTCCCCAGCCAGCCCCGCTCCCCTCCACCCCACACTTCCCCGAGCCCTCCCTCGGCCAGCCCCACCCATCTCCACCCCCAACTTCCCGGGGCTCTCCCCTGGCCAGCCCCCCTCCCATTTCCCTGGGCCCCCCTCCATCTCCCATTCTGCCAGGCCCTCCCCTGGCCAGTGCTGCCCCGCCCCCTTCCATCCCCCATTCCGCCAGGCCCTCCCCCGACCAGCCCCCATTCCCCCAGTAGGGTTGCCAGATGGTTTCTACAAAAATACCAGACACGCTTGCCATGACATCACAATCGACATCACATCGTATTTGGAACATACCGGACAGTTCTATTCTCTCCATTTGTTTCCCCAACAGAAAGCTCAAATACTGGGCTGTCTGGTTCAAAACCGGACCCCTGGCAACCTTATTCCCCCGGCCAGCCCTGCCCCGTCCCCCAAAGGCACACAGCAGGGCCCAAAGGCCTTCAGGACCCTTTCCCTCCGCGGCAGCTCTTCCCTCGCCCTGACAGCCTAGTAACTCGTCCAGTCACCCTCGACAGGAGCACTTGAGTCCCTCTGTCTGTCTCCAGGGCCCGCTGGGCGCTAGCTCTCCCACGCACCTTCCTGGGCCGTGCCCCTGAGCTGCCCGAGCAGCTGTAGCAATCTGGCTTTTCTGTAGCCACGTTGGAAGGCCTGTGCTAGGCTGCCTTCTGCAACCAGACTGAAGAGCAGCAGCCATTTCTGTAAGGCCTGGAGTCACGTCCTCACATTCCATCTACATTGTACTACGAAGTGTCACACCAGGCTGTGAGGAGGGGACTTTGCCCTGAGAGCCCCCCACTGTCACCAGGTAAAAAGACAGATCTCAGATGGATAAAGAAAACTGAAGTAAAACTGTCTGGCAAGAAACTGCTTCTCCACAGAGAATGTCGTGGAATCCTCACGCTATGAGCATTGTCACTGCACTTTCCTATTGTTGTCTGAGATCTCGGTCTGGTTTGTAACTGTTCCTGTCTGCTGGATAATTAATGTTGCTGGGTGTAAATCGATTAAGGTGGTGGGGTGTGATTGGTTAGGTCATTCTGTTAGGATTGGTTAGTAAAATGATACTAAAATACTTGGGGAAGGTCTAGCTAAGCAAGACTCAGGTTTCATTCTATAAACTGGGGTTCAAGACGGAGGAGAAGATCAGAAGTAACAGAAGGAAGAAAAGGCTGGAAGAGGACCAGGAGGAGGGGGAAGACTTGGAAAGAAGAACTCACCTCCGAGACACAGCGTAAGACCAGAGACTGATATTGCCTGGCCAACAGGGGAAGTCTGCCTGCACCCGGACTGGTGAGCATGACCCTGTGTGCTTAGCGTGTGTATTCTGCTTGTTTGGGAATTGTCAATAAATAGAGGATCAGGATATTACTGGGTGAGGCTCTTTCAGTGGCTAAAGATCCTGCCAGCCCGCGGGAAGATGCGCCCTGAGCCCTAGGAATTGGGGGAGGATGGGTGTGTAATTGACAGGGTTGCACCTTGAGCCCTAGGAACGGGGTAAAGGTGTGTACAGAGATATTTGTGCGGGTAACAGAGCGGGGGAGCCAGCTGGGGGTCAGGAGCCCCTGAAGTCCAGGCACAAGCGCTTAGGAAATAATACATGGGAACCGGGGTGCAGAGGCCTTGGTCTGTCTGAGTGCTGGCCCGGTGTTCGTTGTCATGGTAGCGGAGCTCTTTACCCGGCCACATGGGTCCCTCAGCATTCCCCATGTGACCCCTTCGCTTCTTGTGCCGGGGGGAGCTGGGCAAGGCGTGTCCCTGCCATTGGGCTGGCCTCACCGGGGAACGGGGACTCACATGTTGTCCCCAGGGGGCCAGAGAGGTGGGCATGTGGTTCCTCACATAAGGTGGGAAGAGAACACGTTGCCCTCCCCCAGGGCTGGATCCAGGAAAGAGCAGCCCGACGAGGCAGAGAGAGAGCGCGCCAGAGAGGGCGAGAGCGCGCCAGAGAGGGCGAGAGCGCGCCAGAGAGGGCGAGAGCGCGCCAGAGAGGGCGAGAGCGCGCCAGAGAGGGCGAGAGCGCGCCAGAGAGGGCGAGAGCGCGCCAGAGGGTGAGAGCGCGCCAGAGAGGGAGAGAGCGCGTCAGAGAGGGAGAGAGCGCGCCAGAGAGGGCGAGAGCGCACGAGAGCCTCTCCTGGCCCACCTCGCGCTCCTGCTGAGAACTGAGGCACACAGGGGCGGCTGCAGCAAACCTCCTGGCGCCAGCAGCCAAAGAGGAACTGAGAAGGGACTGTCAGTCCCCGGTGCCTGTCGCTGGCTCGTTAAGAATCCCGCTTTGTGCTCCGCACAATGGGCTCTGCCTTCCAGCGAGCCGCTCACCGGCCGCGCAGGCGTTTCCAGGTCACAGCGTCTTCCCAGCAGCACTTTTCAGCCCGCAGAATGGCCGCAGGGAGGGCGCTGCCCAGCACCCAGTGAGCAGCGTGTGCCCCGTCCCCTCCTGGGCTTTGCCGGCTCCGGCTGTTGCTCCCAGTCGCGGTGTATGTACACCCCATCCCAAGAGGGGAGATCTGGGGAGGGAGGGTGCCATTGCTTTTACCACTGCTGGTCTGTTGGGGATCGGAGTCGGGCTGTCACCGTAAGACAGCGCGGCCTAATGGCCAGAGTCTGTGGGGTTGGGGCAGCAGCCCTGGTAGGGGGGCCCAGTGGAATAGTGCGGCCCTACTCCACTGGGCCCCAAGGCAGGGCCCTGGCAGTGGCGGAGTGGTTCACCACTCGCTCTGCAAGGCATCCGGCTGCAACTCGCTGAGCTCCCTCGGGCAGGAGACACCACTCGCGCCCCTGGGTCACTTCCTATCATCCCTGGCAGCCGGGCAATCAGGCCTCAGGGTGCTCTGCTTTCACGGCACCAGTCGCTCCCTGAGGCTCCTCCAGCTCGATCCAGTCTCCTGGGCCTCCAGCTCCTGCTGGCAGGGTCTCTGGCTGGTTCCCCTCTGGTCCTTCCTTTCCAGTGTCCAGAGCTGCTCCCTTTTATACTAACCCAGCTCTTGGAGCATGCCCAGTGTAGCTGAGGGGTGGGGCTTCCTCTGCCCACCGGGTATTAACCCCTTCCAGCCCAGTGCGGGTGCACACGCCCTGTCACACTCACCTTTCAGGCAGCGCATGCAGACCCGTACTGGGAAAAGGTGCGGGGTGCGGGACAGGGAAGGCCCCAGCAGGGCTCCCTCATCAGGGTGCTGGGAGGTCTAGTGCCGAAGCATGCTTTCCTCCACAGCTTGCCCTGCACAAAGTGCTGGGTGGTGCCAGCTCCCTGTAAGCTGAATACTTGTCCAGCCACTGCCCAGCGCCGCCCAGCTGATTAGCAGTGTTTCTACTGGTGGTGCACATTCCCACAGGCCTCGATGCACACAGAAACATTTATTCTGCCCGTGGATGGAAAAGGTTAGAGGAACGCTGACCCGCTCAAATTACGCCCAATGTCTGGGCCCTGCCAGGAAAATGGCAGCCAACTTTTGTGATCCAATCAGTGGTCAGCCACAGAGGGGCCTTTCCTGAACCTCATTATCAAAAGGATTATACCCGTCCTCCCCCCACAGGGCCCAGCCACCCCCAAGAGTATGTAGGTCTCGCTGCTGGACCTGTCCTACAGCCAGGGGCCGGGGTGAAGCAGAGAGTGCCGGGACCCCCCTGCCATTAGGGGAGCCGGAGAATGAGCCTCAGAAAGATGCAGCGCAGAGCGAAGGCAGGTTTACTTCTCCCTAATCAGCGCACTCCCAGGGTATTTGTCACTGCCTCTTCTTCCAATGACACTGAGTTCCTTGACGATGGGCTCGCTTCTGCAGTTTTCTGCCATTCCTTTGCCAGCACCGCCGGCATCTTCAGACCCGTTCTCTCTGCAGGTCCCAACGACATCAACTTCTCGTCGACGTCGGCGTGGTGGGGTGCCCAGCGCTCGAGTTTGTAAAAGCCTCCCCAGCACCACTTGCTTGGAACAGGCTCGCGTCACAAACCACAGCTGACGCTAGACGTGTGGAGCGAGGGAGCTGGTTTGCCAGCCTTCGTGCTTCCTGTGAGACTCCAGCCGGGGCTTCATGCGACTGCTCCAGGTCCCGCAGGGCATTGTAAGTCTCAGCCCCTTGGTACCTCGCTGGCCTGCTGTGTCAGTGCAGTGCTCTCCAAGAAGGGCACCGAGCCAGACTTGTAACACGGCCCGTGAGGATCTTCCATCTGAGAGCGGATACTGGGAACAGGCCGGGTACCCTTTGCAAAACTCCAGAGACAGGCACCGAATGGCAAGAGGAGGAGGCCGCGTCTGACACAAGCAGGATGAGGGAATGGCAGCCAGAAGGCACAGAGCAAGCTCTTGCTGAAATGTTATTTTAGGCTCATTCAAAAACTTCGAGAGGGGCTTTTTTTTGGCCTTTTCCAGTAGAGTTGACCACAGAGCAGAAAGAGACCAAAGTGTTTCTTTACTTGGACACGCGGCCTCGACCCATCTTGCTGCACAGCGACATCTTTTGCAGGGTGACTCTGAGAGGGGTCCCATCTGCTTATTTACGGGAAACGTCATAGTCTCAATATTCCTTGGCCCCTTCAAACTGGAATTGACACGTCCCACTTGTCCTTTAGTCACCAACAACAACAGTACCCCAAGCCTGGCGGCTCCCCGCGCCCGGCCCGCCAGCCACTTTCCTGCCCTAAATCTGACCCTGGTGCAAACCTTGGCTATGACTACGGAGTGGGAGACCCCAGAACCTCCACCGCTCAGGTTTGGTTTTATTTTGCTGAGCAACGTACTTTGATCTGTCTGTTATCACTCGCAGCTGCTTCAATCCTACTTGTTACACTTAATAACATCACGTTTGTTTATTATCAAACCCCGTGTCAATAATTTGTTCCTGGGGAAGAGGGGAACAGCAGTGCCTCTCTCTCTCGGCGGTACAGGGAGCAAACACCGAACAAGCTTGCGCTGCGTAATGCTTGTGTGCAGAGTACGCTGGATTTGCCTGGGGTTCTGGTCCCACTGGGGCTGTGACCCCAACTCGGTGCCAACGCTGGGGGAGACCAGAGCTTTGGGGGGGGCAGAAGGCTGGCTGGTGGGCTCAGGGGTGTGATCAGCCCATCAGGTGACAGTCTCCCGGGGATAACTGTGACCCAAACTGCCACACAGTCTGGTGTCTATGCACCTGACCCCTGGTGATCAGCGTCACAGGATTTGGCAACCACAACTGCCTGTCAGTCCCCGGCCCCTGGGGCTCCGACACTGCACCACACTGACTCTCCTGGCCCCGACGGTGCTTCCGCGCCGGTGGTGGGAGGAATGGGCGGGCAGGGGGGAGCCTGGGCCAGGACACAGCGCAGCTAAGTGCAGTGCTGTGTGTAGTGTACGAGGGGCTTCCCCAGGCTCTCTGCCGCTGCACCGCCCGGATGGACCCAGCCTCCTCGGCAGCAGAGATTCGAGGAGAGGCCTCCCGAACGTGCCGCAGGGACCGTGCCCAGCCCTTGCCCTCGGCTCCGGAGCCGTGGGGTCCAGCGGGGCATTTGTTTACAGCAGGCAGCTGCCAAGGCACAGCCCTCAGCCGCGCTGGGGCCCCACAGATTGTCATTCTCCGCCAGGACAATACTCACAGTGCAAGCTTTCACGGCCCGGGAGCACACAATAGCGCACAAGCCAAAGAAAAGGTCTCCCTCCCCCCGTCCCCCGCGCACAATCTGCCAGAGAAAGCACGCTGCCCTTCCTCCGAGAATGAGTCTTTGTATTAGCACCCCCCCTTCCCTCGGAAATCCCCCCTGGACAGCCACACACATCTGCCTGGCTCACAGCAGCCCTGGGGTCCTTTGTCACCTTTTGCAATGTCGGGAGGCTACCCCTCACTTTCACAGTTCTCCATGATGCCGGGTAAGCCCAAGATTAGACTGCGAACAGGGAGCGCGATGTCATCCCGGCTCGCCTGTTACCGTCACAGCAAAGCAACCCAGAAAACCCTCCCTCTCCGGGACCGCCGAGCCGGTCGTTACACCGGGAATTGTTTCTGTACAGCACCCAGCTTCTCAACTGCATTGGGTCTGCTCGGAAACTTCTTCTGGCAATAGCAGGGAGGCTCCCAGGCAGCCAATGCCCCACGGAGAAGCTAACTTTTCGGTCCTGGAGGCAGCGCGTCATTCAGCGATAAGCAGCCTGAAAAATAACCCGAATCCTACCTGCGTATTTCTACAGCGGGGTCCATCCGGCGGGAGAGCGCACATCCGTGTGCACAGGGCTAGGATCGCTGCAGTCCCCCTGGCGCAACGGCGCCCAATTAGGGCACCCGACCAGCTCTGCTATTCACAAGCACATGCTGCTTGCTTACACACCAGATGGACAAGCCCGGGGAACTAGAGAAAACAGGGCGGGGGAAGGGGCTGAACTTCAGACTACTGCTGCTGAAGCGGGTGGAGGACTCTCAGCACAGGACACGCCACCTGTTTGGTAGACAGCAACAACAGCAGGAAAAAAACACCACCGCTGAAACCTGATGGGCCTGGCACAGCAGGAGAGGAACCAACTGCCCCCAAGCACCCCCGTAGTGCTTTGGAGAAAGATGGTTCCACTACGTCCTGGGGCAATGGACACAAATTCCCTCAGCCACGTCCTAAAGCACAAAACGCCCCATTCCGTCAAACACACGCTGCAATTCAGAGAGCAAGCAGGCGTCAGAGACCAGGCATTCCACAGCACAGTATCCCCAGCAGACTCCTCATAATCCGTCATGAGTAGCTTCCTGTGGGCACAGTGGAGTCGTGCGTCTCTCACTCCGCTCCCCGCAAAGGAAGGGTTTTGCATCCCAGAGTTGAATCTGGAGTTCTCGCTGGGTTAAATGGAGTAGTAGAAAATGGAACTAACCCCAACACTCTTACTCCTGATCTATCTGGGAAAAGAACACTGTGGACACATCTACATGATGCTGCCATGGTCAATCTTCGGGGGTTCGATTTAGCGGGTCTAGTGAAGACCCGCTAAATCGAACTCAGAGGGCTCCCCCATCGGCGCCAGTACTCCTGCTCCTCATGAGGAGTAAGGGAAGCCGATGGGAGCGTTTGCTCCTGTCGGCCTCCCGCTGTGTGAACGGAGCAGAAACGCAATTTAAGATACTTTGACTTCAGCTACATAATTAACGTCGCTGGATTTGTGTATCTTAATTCGACCTTCCGCTGCAGCCTAGACCAGGCCTAAGTCGATCAGCAATCCAGGCAATGCTGAAAGAGCGATTGACACTCCTGGAGTTGAGTGACCTGCTGGGTAGGTAACCTGGTCTCTCCACTCCCTCTTAATGGGGGAGGTAGTAAAATCCAGCCACCCTGCTCACCTTCTGAGCTGTTATTAGTACGCTGCATTATTTGCACTGCCTAGGAGGCCTCGGCATGCACCAGCGCCTCCCCTGTGCTAGGAGCTATACATAGACCAAAAAGCCGCTGATCCAAGTAGAAGGCCAGTGATGGCCGACAGATGCCGACCCCAGCCACACCAGGAGGCAATATTGATCAGCACAACCGGCAGTGGTCTCAGCACAGCCGTGGGCTACAACAATTGTTCTTTGTGGGCATCGTGGCAGAGGAGAGTTAAGGAGGAGCAGGAAGGAGGATAAAGAGAGCCCTGTGAATGTTTACAGGGGGCAGCATGGGAGAAAGCCTCCTGGCGCTTGTTTGGAAATGTAAGACGTGGGTGACGGGGCTAGCGTCACGGGCTGATCAAAGGCAGAAGCTGGTATCTGGATGGCTGTGACTGTGCCAATCCTGCAGCCACAACGGCCACATCCACCCAAAGTCCACATCCCAGGCAACATGCCCGCCCCATAGCAGCAGCTGTGCACTCGTTATGGGCCTGTGATCTGAAAAAGGCATCAACTGGCTGACCCAGGAGCTGGGTGGTTTTATGAGGGCAAGCCAAGGAGCAATGCTCTCCTCCCAATATAGCTGTGTCACTATCTTTGTGCACTTTTGTGATGTGCATACAAGATAAAACCCAGCTCAGTGACGGGTAACACCTGGTGCTTTCAAAGGGACAGTTTCAGAAAGCGGAAATCAGTGATGGGCCAAATCAACTGGCAGGAAGAACTGAATCAGCAAAAACTGTAAATGACCATTGGGAAGCAGAGAACTTGCCTTCAAGAGTTTTCAAAGACCTGGCTGAGGGCACATTGGCCTGCTAAAGTTGCATTTCAGTAAGATTTGAAACATTGGGGAAGTACCAGAAGACTGGAAGAACGCTAACGCTTTCCCAGTATTTTATAGACTCAAGGTGCTCGGTGTACTTAGCTTAACACAGAGACGGGCAAGAGATAGACGGATTACATTTCATAACGATCTACGTGGGCAACAAATACTTCACCCTGGGCTCTCCAGTCTAACCGAGAAAGATCATATGAGATGATCCCAGTGGACCCTTCTGGTCTTGGAAACCAGAGGCTGTCTCTACAAGAGGAACCCAAGTGACTCCCTCTAGATGAAGTCTCAAGGGGGTCGCTGTGTTAGTCTGTAACTTTGAAAACAGCAAACAGGCCTTTGGCATCTTGGACATTAACAGAGGTATAAGGTCATGAGCTTCCGTGGGTAAAACCCACTTCCTCAGATGTGCTGGAGAGGAAATCCAGATCCCTCCAGATGAGTTTCACAGAGTGGCAGTCTAGAGGCGCTGCGCAGACTGCTCATTTGGTGTTAATCTGACCAAATCCCCTTGTTAATCAGATCCCGTTGAGTCTCAAGCTGCCGGCTGGGCCTTTCATGCAGAAGGAACTGGAAAAGAGAGCACCCCGCTGCTAGGCAGAGGCAGAGGGGGAGCCTGCTTCATGTTTATCCCACTGTGGATTCGTGGTGTCCGGGTTGATGCATGGGCAGAGGTGGATTAAGATTTACCCGGAGAACATTTGGGTCCCCAAAACCCATTAAGAACATGAATGCATCAGAGTGCACGAATACAAAGACTCCATTCAGTGTTTACCCGACTTGGATCACTGTGGACGATGGTGATACGGGCGGATCTCCTCTTAAGGTTTTTGACAGCAAAGAGATTTTTCCCCGGGGTCCCATAATCCTGCGCATTCTTCCACTACTGTGCAGGGGGTGGGAAGACACGGGCCCCCCCTTCCCTGCGATTTACTGCCTGGATTGCACTGAACATGCTCACACGGACAGAGCACAACCAGCTGGCGCTCCCCGTGCCTACCCAGTTCCCACAATTGGCAAGCACGGGGCATCTCCGCCTGCCTGGTGTCTACCCAGCCCTGATTCCACCAAGGCTGGGGTGATTCCCCTCTAAAAAGCAGCTGGAAGTTTCCACGTGGGGTGACACCCGGGGAAAGCGGAGCCTGCTTGGAGAAGACTTTGGCATGCAGTACAAAGGGAGCTGGGCTTTGAGAACTCCAGGCCACGGCCGGCTCCCTTCCAGCCGCCTGTCTGTGGCTCTTCTCCGGCTCCTCTGCTCTTTGTGTCTAGGCTGAACAGGGAGAATCCCCTGCTGCAGATGGAGGCCAGCGAGCACTCCCCAAGCCGGGGTCCAGGACAGCGCCGTCCCACTTCCCAGCAGCAGAGGAAATGGGGGGGCTCACCGGGAAGATGCCCTTAAGCTTGCGGGGGGGGGGCCTGCTCCCCATAACTGTCTCTGGTGAGGGGCTCAGACCCCTTCTTGGAGGAATCTGGGTGACTGGGGAGGGATCGCGTGAGGATTCCCTGTTCTGTTCACTCCCTCTGGGGCACCTGGCATTGGCCAGTGGGCTGGCTGGCCCTTGGGTCTGCCCCGGTCTGATGTTCTTCTAAATCTGGTTAATTTCTCAAGCCCTCGTTTTCAAGTTCCCAGATCGACACAGCAAGTCCATTTCCTGCACCCCCCGGACAGCCAGCCCGTCCCGATCTGAAGCAGCAGGACCAAGTCCCGGCTTTCTGCAGCCGTACCTTGGCCACGACCAGTCAAACAAAGCCCTGGCCAGGCGCAGGTACCTGGGGGGCAGCCTGCACCTTCCTGCACCTCATGCCCCCGGCACACAGCCGGCACCGCGGCTCTCTTTCCGCCAGCGGGCAAAGAGCACAGAGCTAATCTGGGTCATGTCTGTCGTGGGGCTGTCGCCGCGAGGCGGAAAACCAGAGAGCGACGCTCCAGGCCGGCAAACACCCGCGGGCAGAGTCCCTGGGACACTGTCTGAACGCGGCCAGCGCGCCAGATCCAGCCGGAATACAGCCAGGCCGTGCCCCAGCACCGCTGTGTCTCCTCTCCCGCCCTTGTCTGCAAGCCCTCCGCCCAACGGCATGGCCGGACGCTGGGTACTCACAGGAGCATTGTCCCGGCCCGTCTGCCGTGGAAAGCCTGCGCCGCGCTCCACGGGGCAATGCCCGGAGAGCGGCCGAGGGCTGGGGCGGCCTGCGCAGCACGAAGGAGTGACATCTGCTGGCAGATGGGACGGACCCATTAGCATTCCTACAGGGACAGCGGGGAGGAGCTGCAGGGACGGCCCCTTCTGCCCTGGCCGGCCCTTTGTTTTCTGAACAGAAGGCGAGTGCTGGCTTGAGTGCCAGACACGGGGGGCGGGTATGTCACAGGGGGCTACTCCCACGCGGGGGGGGGGGGGGGAGGCTCCCACACTAGTGGGGGGAGGGGCAGGGAGCAGCAGACAGGCTACCAGGAGGGGATGCTCTCCACACACAGCAAGGGCCGGCCTTGGAGAAAATGGCACCCTGGGCCAACTTGTGTTTGGGGACCCCTGTGGGCCTAGCACCACCCATTTCCCTTGGCCCCCAGGGGCTCCCCAACCCCCGCACCCCCATGCTGCTCCCCCTTGGCCCCTAGCCCCTGCATGGCACCCAGGGGCGGCAGGTAATGTAGGCGAGGGAAGAGCAGGATTGGGAGGGGCTGCACCCAATGCCCCCACGAGCCGCTGCCCACGACAGAGCCCTCAGCCGGGGCAGCAGCCAGTGGATTTCCTGAGCTGGAGCCATGTCACAGGGCAGCCAGTTACGTGCCTGGCCTGCTACCCAGCCCCCCGAGCTGCATTCTTCTGGCTCCCGCTCCCCTGTTCCGCGGCACCAAGGAGACTCGAACCCACCAAGCCGAGCAGCCCCACGGCACAGCCCCAGATGCAGTGATCGCAGCCGCCCGCCACCGCCTGTCCAGACTCAGGCTTCGCAGACGGCCTTTCAGGGACCAGGCAGCCACCACAGCTGGGTGAGACCGGAGAGGCCCCGCCACGGAAGGGAGAACGTTCACTGGACCAAACTTCTGTTCAGCCCTCCTTGCCCCAGATCAGGGCCGCTGCCTTCACCGGGGCCAGGCCGTGGGGGGATGGCGATCGAAGGGAGTCCCCCTCCCCGGTCCAGCGCGGCACTCGCCCAGGCGCCTGCAGAGCTGGGGGGCGGGAGGGCGGTGGAGAGCACGGCCAAGCGCGAGAACGTCCATCGTCTGTTAGGAGCAGCACGCCGTCCCCCTGCTGCGTCACTGCCCCACCGACCAGGACGCCGCCACGCCCACGGGTAGAGCAGCCTGCTGGGAGGTAGCCGGGGGGAGTATATGCTGGGACTTACAGACGAGCAAGCGGGGGAAAGCTCTGGGCTCCCGGGAGGGGCGAGGCCGGGGGCAGAACCCCCATCAGCCAGTCCCCTTAAACCGCCTGGCCCTGGGGCAGCTGCCCCTTCTGCTCCCCCGCATCAGTCTGGCAGGGCTTTAGCATCGGCCACGCCTGGGCTGGCACCGGCAGTCCCCAGGTGAGAGTTACCCAGGGGGATGCAGGGGGGCCTCTATCTCAGCCACTTTGCCTTAGCCCCCGTGGGGCCAGTGGTGGCCTCTGGACACACCTACCAGACGGGGAAGCTAGTAGCTTTGCCCCCCGTCCCGGGCTCTGAGCGGCTGGGAAGGGCGGCCAGACGCCCAGAGGGAGGCGGGCGCGTGCCTGTCCCGAGACGGAAACCCTGGCCCCAAGGGAGGTCTTACTACAAATGCCGCGGTGCCGAAGCTCGCTCGGCGCTACAGAAGCTGGGCGAGGCGGTTGGTCCGCGATGCCGACACCAGAGTGCAGGTGCCTACGACCTTCCCCTCCCGGGAGCGTCAGGCGCGAACCAGCACGAGCCGGCTGAACCGTGTCCTACCAGCCACGCCCCACGCCCTGAAAAGGGGGTTTCTACAAAGCCTGCCACACAAGCTACCTGGATGCCTCCGTCTTTTCGCTTCACTTGCAGGGCCTGATTCCTTCTGGAATTTGGGCGCGTCGACCTCCCGGCGTTTGGACAACCGGGCCACAAATGGAACGCGGATTCATTGGCCTCTGGCGCTCGCCAAATGCACCCGGGAACTCGCCTGTTCCTCACCAGCGACTTCAGAAGCGAACCCGCGCCGAGCGCCCGACAGCAGGCAGCCACGTTCGCCTCAGAGCAAACGGGAGGGAATTCCAGGCACTCCGGGCTCCCGGCGCCTCGCCTCCCGATTTCAGGCCATTTCTGGCTCTTTGTACGGTTGCAGGACTCACTTCCGCCCCCCCGGTCTCTCAGATGGTGCTTCTACCCACCAGACTCTGGGGCTGACTGAAAGGGACGTGTCCATCACATTGGGCTTGCATATAAGAGCGGCCAGACGGGGTCAGACCAAAGGTCCATCTAGTCCAGTGTCCTGTCCTCCGCCAGTGACCAATGGCAGATGGGAATGAACAGAACAGGGAAACATCAAGTGATCCCTCCCTTGTTGCCCTCTCCCAGCCTCAGCTAGGGACACCCTCCCTGCCCAGCCTGGCTAATAGTCCTGTCCTTCACAACATCCTCCAGCAAGGAGTTCCACAGGTTGACTGTGAGCTATGTGAAGAAAAACTTCCTTTTGTTTGTTTAAACCTGCTACCTCTTCATTTCATTTGATGACCCCTAGTTCTTGTGCTATGGGAAATAACTTTTCCTTATTCACTTTCTCCATCCCAGTCATGGCTTGGAGGTTGGCAGAATCAGACCAGATGAAAACGCTGGGATCTTCCCCTCATTCCCCAACAGACACGTCCTTTCACGGCCCCGCCCCTTCCCCTCCTCAAAGCTCAGCACTGGGTGTCCTCACCTTGTCGAAGAATTCGTATAGCCTGATGGTGTCTCGCAGCCGACTCCGGGCACCCTCCAGAGAGGCGCCGAACTCAGCCAGCTGATTATGGTACGCGTGCCGCTTGCGCCCGTAGACATGCAAGTCTGCTGAGGAAACATCTTCCCACTTGTCCAGCTTCTTTAACATCTCCCAGCCCCGCCTACAATAGTCCTGAAAGGAAACGGCAGCTGCGGGTCAGACCTGGAAGGGAGAGCGCGGGAGACTTCCGCAGCCCCTGGGAGCCGTCCGGACGAGCTAAGCCAAGCCCGGCACAGCAATGCCGACAGCAGTGCTCTCGGGCAAGCGTCCTCTTTAAGCGGCCCTCTGAACTGGGAAGCTCAGACAGAGCCTCCCTAGGGTGGGGGCAACCCTCCCCCCTGCTGCAGGCTCTGTTCCGCCCCTCCCCTCAAGCTCCACCCCCTCCCACTCCGACTCCACCCTTTGCCCAAAGCCCCCTCTCCCGAGAGACACAAGCCAGAGGCTACAGGGGCCTGGTGCGGGGCAACAGCAGGGATCCTTCCCTCCCCACATTCACAGTGGTGACGGGAGCTGGAGCAACCCAGCAACCCGCCCCAGTGCGCCCCACAGTGGCAGGAAGCAGAGTGCTGGGGGCTGGGGGGCTCCCCTGCCCACCACCACAGTGCAATGGAGCGCAGGGGGCTGGAGACGAGCCAGGGAGCTGAGTCTCTCCGGCTCCTGCCACCGCGGTGGGGGAAAAGGGGAACCCCTGTTGCACCCCTGGGTAACCCTCCTGGCTGCCCTGGGCCCCACGTGGCTGCCACGGGACCCCCAAAGCACGGGGCCTGGGGCAGCCGCCCCAAAGCGTCCTGTGGCCGGACAGCGCTGAGCTTCGATGCAGCAACGCGGTCACTATAGCCCAAAAGGCCTGCACGAGAACTGGCTGCCCAGGCCTCAGGAAGCGTTTCCGGCTCTAAAGGGAGTTCAGAAACAGCCATCGCACACCCTTGCCACGTGGCTCAACACTCCCGTCCCGGGCACGGCCACGTGGCGGCTCCACTGAGCCGAGTCTGCCTCCCAAACTCCCTCCTGGGTGGCCCGGCCTGCAGAGGCAGCTGGCAGGGGCGGGGGGAGACACAGAAGCAGGGACCGAACGACCCTCGCCTGCCACCCAGCGATGAAAAGGCTTCAGCGGCTGTCTGGGAGCAAACTCCGACGGGCGCCCCAGACGGAGCTGCTTGGCAAAGGGCTCGGCGGGGGCAGCTTCCAGAGCGACCCAGCACTTCAGGGTTCAACGCCGGGAGCAGGACTGCACCAGTCACCAAGGCTACGCTTGTGTCCCGGAGGCTGCCGAAGTCACAGAATCCCGGACTTCCCAAGACCTCTGTGCTGTCAGCCGGCAGCAGCCCGGAGCCGTGGGGTCCCCGTGCCTCCAGCAGCAGCCCGGAGCCGTGGGGTCACCGTGCCTCCAGCAGCAGCCCGGAGCCGTGGGGTCCCCGTGCCTCCAGCAGCGGCCCAGAGCCGTGGGGTCCCCGTGCCTCCAGCAGCAGCCCGGAGCCGTGGGGTCCCCGTGCCTCCAGCAGCAGCCCGGAGCCGTGGGGTCCCCGTGCCTCCAGCAGCAGCCCGGAGCCGTGGGGTCCCCGTGCCTCCAGCAGCGGCCCAGAGCCGGGGGGTCCCCGTGCCTCCATGGGGTCCCCGTGCCTCCAGCAGCAGCCCGGAGCCGTGGGGTTCCCGTGCCTCCGTGGGGTCCCCGTGCCGCCAGCAGCAGCCCAGAGCCGTGGGGTCCCCGTGCCTTCAGCAGCGGCCCAGAGCCGTGGGGTCCCCGTGCCGCCAGCAGCGGCCCAGAGCCGTGGGGTGCCCCAAACTCCAAGCTGCCATGAACAGCAGGGGAACCGCAGCTCCCAGCTGACCCAGGTGGCAGGGACCTCACAGTTCCTGGCCGCTGCAGGCGGCGGGAGAACTCTGTGGCTCCAAGCTGAGGGAGAGGAACCTGGAGAGCCGAGCCCCGTGGCTCACAGGAGCCCCTGGGGCGGCCGGCTGACCCTTGCAGCTGCCCAGTAGCTTCCCATTTGCCATGGATATTCGGAGTAAAAGTCAGGGCCAGGTCCTGGGTTCCCGGGAATTTTCTTTGCTGCCTGTGACCTGTCTGTGCCGTTCACTAAAGTATCCAGGACTAAATCTTAGCCAGGATTGAGGGGGCACCCGATCTGAACCCCACAGCTACACTAAGTCACACCCCAGGGAAAGTCAGAGGGGCAGGGGGCCTTGCTGGTAGAGAGGACTCTGCTTAACAAGCCCTGGGCCCCTTTGCATTGCCACCGGAGCACCCCTCCGTGTGTGTCTGAAGGCTGGGGGAGGAAGCGCACCGTGGTCTGGGCAGCACTAGGGGCTGACTACCCTAGGCCCCGCCCCTTCTGCCCTCAGCCCCGCCCCTTCCGAGGACATGGAGCCGGCCCCCGCACCTCGCCCCCAGATCCTTGGTGGCTGTCGGCCCTGCTGACTCCGGGCCTTTGCTGACCGCCAACTCCCCACTGTGAGCGGCATTCTGAAGGGCCATTGCTCGGTGGACTTTCTGGTGGGAAACCAAGGCAAAGGGTGCTGCCCGGTGCCCTGTAGAGCAGACGTCTGGTTAAGGCATACGTGCCTTGAGTCGGTGTGGCGGGGTGTTCCCAGTGAACGCCGACCTCCCTCTCCTTTCAGTAGAGTTTGCTCTGGTGCACAGAGTCAGCGGACCTGGCAGTGACTGTAGCAGGCAGGGGTGTCCCCTCCCCCACAAACTCTCCGCCGCCGCGTTCCAGTCCGAGGTCACTTACACTGGCCACGAGATCGAATTCCCTGAACTGCTTTTGGGCTTGAAGCAGCAGCTCCAAAGAATCGTCCAGGTCAGTCATTTCCTTCAGCTGCTTCCTGCCAACGTCCTCGATCCACGTGCTGACCTGGGAGAAAGAGAGGAAAGCAAGTGGTGCCCGCTGTGCGTCGGTGCTGCCGCGCGAGGCCGGCTCCCAGGGGGCTTCTCCGGCGAGGCTGCTCGTTCCGTCACTGGGAAGAGTGTCCCAAATCGGGGCCTCTCCGCAGATCCCCACTGCTTTACGCACGGGCCTTTTCCGCCGCGGGCCGCTGGGTAAGTCCTACGCTCTGCAGGTGCTCACAGGGCCTTCGTCTGTGCTTCCGCGCCGACCGCAGTGGGCTGAAAGCGCTGCAGCTCCCCGCTGGGCCTACCTCCCAACGCTCCATTTGCTGCCTGCTCGCCTGCTCCCTCCTCCAGCTCCTGTCTGGCGGAAGGGCTTGGTGCAACGGCAGAGCCACGGAGCGCCCCCAGGGACTGTCTGGGGCCCCGGGAGACCTGCTCTCTGTTTCCTGAATACTAAGGATGTTAAATCCCTGTTGAATTGGCTAACCCGTGAAACAAATTGTTTAACTAGTTAACTGATTAAAGAGGGAGTGGGTGGGGGGCCTACTCCGGCCTCCATGGGTTAACCGGAGCCGGGAAGCCTGGTTAACCTTTCACACCCCTACTGAATACAGCTCCCAATATAATCTCTGTGTCCCTGCTTATCCCTAGCAGCTCCTCATCGCTGCCTGGGTCCGGGCTCCGCCCTTTGGGAACAGTCAGGCACTCTCACCTGGTTCAGGACCATGTCGGTGTACGTCTGCCTCCCTAAGAGCACCCCCCCCGACCCCATCTGCCCCAGGGCGGAAAGGGCTCTGCTCAAGGGGCAGAAGGAGCCTCCTCTGAGATGGGGGAGCCTTCGTCAGTGGCAGGGAAGCCGAGGACATCAACGGGCTGCAACGGGACGAGTGGTTGGAGCAGCCCCCTGCCAGCATCACACCGCAGGTGGGGGGTGCTCACCAGTTCACCGGTTACACACGGCGGTTCTTACACCCGTGCACCTGTGCTCCTGGCAGGAGGCCTCGGCCCTGCAAGGGGTTAATCTGACTTCCCGCAGGAACGAAGCGTCGTTACCCGTATGGCACAAGTCAAGGGTGGAACCAGGCCCTGACCAGGGGCCCCCTAACCTGAACCTCACTTGCCGAGCATGGGGCAGGGACCCCCTCCCTGGCGCTAATGGGGTTACGTGGGATCGAACTGGAATAAAGGCCCCGTGCCGAGGTGCTGAGCACGCAGAGCACACGCTGACTTGGTGCTCAGCGCCTCTGAGAACCGGGCCCCAAGTCTGTAGGTCTCCCCAGCCCAGGGATGCCGGGTGAGCGGAGGGGCCCACTTCTGCCTGAGCAGGCACACCAATGGGGGAGCAGCTGTCCCAGGGCTCGGCGATTCACGTGGCCTGGATGTGGCAGCTGGAGGCCTGGCTCCCCCCCTTTGAATGGCTGCTGGGACGCCTCACCACACCGGGCACACCGTGGAGCTCTGAGGGCTGGGGGGAGTCCCGGTGCCTCAGTGCGGGCAGTGCAAAGGGCTGGCCCTCCCCTTCTGCCCAAAGCCCCGCCTCTTCACCCACAAAGCTCCGCCCCTTCCAGGGCGTGAAGCCAGCCCCCCGCCACCTCTTGCCCCGGGGCACACGGTGGCTGTCAGCCTCACCGTTCCTGGGCAGAGACGGCTCCATGCCAGGTTGGTTGCAGAGTATTTTTGTGATGAGAAGGCATTTCCCGTCGGGACGCTTTTTGTGTTACTTTACTGCCACCTTCTTCAAACCCTGACGTAAACTGGGATGAAATACCCAGCAACCTTTCTGGGCCATGCAGTCACGGCTAATCCTTACAACCATGACAAACTGGGCTCACCTCCCTAAAACCGTCTTCAAAGGCCTCGAATTCCATCACGAGCTCCAGCTCCCCGATGCGTTTGTTTGACAACATCACCAGGAGGTGGACCCCCTCCTCCGCTCGGCTGTACAGCGTGGCGGCAGCATGCAAGGCATCTCTGAAAGGGAACACAAGTCCAGCCAGTGTGTTTCACATGCCTAGCGACATCTCATACGTATCTGTGGCTTGGAGGGGCCACACGGAGACATACAGGCAGTCCCCGGGTTACGTACAAAATAGGGACTGTAGGTTTGTTCTTAAGTTGAATTTGTATGTAAGTCGGAACTGGTACATATTGCAGGGGAAACTCTAGCCAAACATTTCTCCAGAGCTCAGTTTTATTCTCCCACCCCTCACTTCCCTCAGTCCTTTATTCTCAAGCTGAGGTGTCTGCTGAGAAAAGCCGCTCCGCGTCTCCCTGGTCTGCTGGGGGGGGGGGGGGGGGCGCTAGCTTCGCGTCTCCCTGGTCTGCTGGGGGGGGGCGCTAGCTTCGCGTCTCCCTGGTCTGCTGGGGGGGGGGGCGCTAGCTTCGCGTCTCCCTGGTCTGCTGGGGGGGGGCGCTAGCTTCGCGTCTCCCTGGTCTGCTGGGGGGGGCGCTAGCTTCGCGTCTCCCTGGTCTGCTGGGGGGGGCGCTAGCTTCGCGTCTCCCTAGTCTGCTGGGGGGGGCGCTAGCTTCGCATCTCCCTGGTCGGCTGGGGGGAAGCAGCTAGTGCGGGGTTGCCTCACCCCGTTTGTAAGTAGGGATCCGATGTAAGTCGGATCCATGTAACCCGGGGACTGCCTGTACTCCCAATCTCCAGACGTTCCTTGTCGTATCAGAACAAAGTACATCGCAGTATATATTGGAGAACACTTCCAGCATTCCAGCGCCCATGTCGCTGCATCCTACCCCCGTGCGGGCAGAGAGATCCTACCAAGGGGTCAGGGTCCTGTACAAACCACGTTCCAAAGCTCACGTAGCCTGCGCAGAGCGCTCAGCTTTTTGACCCAAAATTTAGATTTGGTACAAATGTGAAACTGAATCAAACACCTTTCTGAAATCCAGGTAAATGATAGCCCCTGCATTTCTTTTGTCTACAAACTCAGGCCGGGTCTCCACTAAAGGGGAAGGTCGAATCAAGATACACAACTGCAGCCACGTTAATTACTACGTGCCGGCTGTCTTCCAGCTCTCCCAGTCGGTACCCAAAGAATCAATGATGGAAAAATGGGAGATTAGCATTGCTACTGGACAGAGGTAAGATTATTTGGGTGCCTCAAACAGTGCTTTCTCAGAAACGTTGGGGCTCCTTTTAAGTTTAATCCCAACTCTGAATTTCTTGGGATTTTAATGTTTGCTATAATTACAAGGAGAACATCTGTGCAAGTTCATTTTTACCTTTCAACTCACTCATAAATGCTCTCAGCGCTCATGCTAATCACTGCCTAATGTCTAATCACTTCTGGATTCTCGCTGGGGGCATGCTTCAAGTGATATCTTGTAAAGGATGGCCCTAATACCCTTTCCCCCCATCACTACCCTCTATGATTCTAAAAACATCTGCAACCAATAAAACACCAGGGTTCCCTGTAAGCTGGGTGCTCAGGAGACATTCAAATGCTGCCAGCTGATTAGCAGAGTGCCCACTGCTAGGATTTGTGTTTCTCCTGGTGGTGCACATGCCTTGGTGCACATACACAAATTATTCTGCACATGGATGGCAAGATTCGAGGGAACATTGGGGATGACTCTCTGAATTAACCTGCTGTAGAAAAGAGGGCTTCTACCATGTTAAAATAAAAAAAACGGCGACTAAAGGCTTTAATTGGCTTCCTAGTGGCCTGTGCACCTCTCCCAGTGGAAAGCAGGGGGCTGTCTGACAACACAGGGAAATCTCCTCCGGAGCCGCAGCCCCGGTAAGTCCCAGTGTCCCCGCCCACGTTAGCGTGGCAGTCGGCCCTTCCCGGCACCCCTTCCAGGGCAAAGCGTTCACGTTCCACTGGCAACCCTGTAGATTCGATGCGATTTAGAACAAAACCGAGGGGCTGCCTGTCAGCGCCTCGTTCCCTGAGCCCTGCTCCCGTCGGGCAATTACCGGCTGTGTGGAAAAGCTGCCAAGAGCTCGTAACAGTTTGCTGGTTCCAGGCCCGAGCGGTTGTATAACTGGAGGGTAATTTTAGACCTTGTTGCTGCAGCCGCCTTTCCCTAAGCTGGAGCTGGAGGGTCACGGGGCCTGCTCCTGGCCCTTCTGGGGATTAGCTCTGTAAGATCAACGCCCTGTCTCTCTCCCCAAGCAGCTGCAGCCCTCCACCCAGGGCACTCCCTGGGGTCCCTTCCAGGGGGCATCAAAGTCTTTCTCCCACAATCCTAGGCCGTCTGCCCAGTCCCGACCCAGCTGCCCTGCCCTCAGCATCTGGGAGGGGGACCCAGGCCAGCCCTGCACTGTGGGTTCCTGCTCTGGGCTCCTCACTTCTGCAGCCAGCTCTGCATAACCCACCACTTGTTGCTTTTCCCACAAGCCTCTCCTACTTTCCTGGCTCTCCCCTGGTCCTGGTTTGCAGGCCTCAGTGGAGAGCAGACGGACAGCCCACTTCTAAAAGTAGCAGGAGAGGGATTTGGAGTATGCAGGGGGTTGGTAGGCAGTGTGGGGGTGCACCAGCAGAGCTGGGAGTGCAGGGGGTTGGGGTGCACTAGTAGAGCTGGGGGTTCAGGGGATTAGGGTGCACTAGTAGAGCTGGGAGTGCAGGAGATTGGGGTGCACTGGCAGAGCTGGGGGCGCAGGGGGTTGGGGTGCACTAGTAGAGTTGGGAGTGCAGGGGGTTGGGGTGCACTGGCAGAACTGGAGGTGCAGGGGGTTGGGGTGCATTAGTAGAGCTGGGAGTGCAGGGGGTTGGGGTGCACTAGTAGAGCTGGGGGCGCAGGGGATTGGGGTGCACTAGTAGAGTTGGGAGTGCCGGGGGTTGGGGTGCACTGGCAGAACTGGAGGTGCAGGGGGTTGGGGTGCATTAGTAGAGCTGGGAGTGCAGGGGGTTGGGGTGCACTAGTAGAGCTGGGGGCGCAGGGGATTGGGGTGCACTAGTAGAGTTGGGAGTGCCGGGGGTTGGGGTGCACTGGCAGAACTGGAGGTGCAGGGGGTTGGGGTGCATTAGTAGAGCTGGGAGTGCAGGGGGTTGGGGTGCACTAGTAGAGCTGGGAGTGCAGGGAATTGGGGTGCACTAGTAGAGCTGGGAGTGCAGGGGGTTGGGGTGCACTAGTAGAGCTGGGGGCGCAGGGGATTGGGGTGCACTAGTAGAGCTGGGAGTGCAGGGGGTTGGGGTGCACTAGTAGAGCTGGGGGCGCAGGGGATTGGGGTGCACTAGTAGAGTTGGGAGTGCAGGGGGTTGGGGTGCACTGGCAGAGCTGGAGGTGCAGGGGGTTGGGGTGCACTAGTAGAGCTGGGAGTGCAGGGTGTTGGGGTGCACTGGCAGAGCTGGGGGTGCAGGGGGTTGGGATGCACTAGTCGAGCTGGGGGCGCAGGGGATTGGGGTGCACTAGTAGAGTTGGGAGTGCAGGGGGTTGGGGTGCACTGGCAGAACTGGAGGTGCAGGGGGTTGGGGTGCACTAGTAGAGCTGGGAGTGCAGGGTGTTGGGGTGCACTGGCAGAGCTGGGGGTGCAGGGGGTTGGGATGCACTAGTAGAGCTGGGGGCGCAGGGGATTGGGGTGCACTAGTAGAGTTGGGAGTGCAGGGGGTTGGGGTGCACTGGCAGAACTGGAGGTGCAGGGGGTTGGGGTGCATTAGTAGAGCTGGGGGTGCAGGGGGTTTGGGTGCACTGGCAGAGCTGGGAGTGCAGGGGGTTGGGGTGCACCGGCAGAGCTGGGGGCGTCATGCCTCCCTTGCCTGAATGTCCCCTCTCTGAGCTTCCCTACCATCCATCCCCATTTATCCTGCTCCCCGTAATTCCCCTCCACCCGCTTCCACTGCTCTAATGCCCCTCCCCTACAAGGGAGCAGTCACATGCCTAACTTTTCCGGCTCACATCTTTTGATTACACCCCCCCCCCCATAAAACTGCCCTCGCCCCACGATTCACAAACTGAAGCCAATCATTCAATCCAAGTGCCTTTGTCTTAGTTGGGCCAGTAAAAGGAACAATCCGTGTCTCACACAGAACGGGAAGCCACTGACTAGCAAGGAGTCCTGCAGAAAGGGATCTGGGGGCCAGAGGGGAGCACAAGCTAAATAGGAATCAACAGCGTGACGCCATTGCCGAAAAAGCAAACATCATTCTGGGGGTGAGGGCATCTGTCAGGGTTGAGGGCAGGGGACTGGACTTGATGGCCTTTAGTCTGCCTTCTGGTTCTGTGATTCTGGTTATCTACCAAGGGGAACAGACTGAGCTCACAGATGAGGGGTGGGTGTACCTACCTTGTCTCTACTGCCGTATAAAGATGTGTCTCAGGGGAAGCATTGCTGGCCGGCTGAGGGAGCAAAGGAAAGCCCCACCACTGCCTACGCTGTGTCCATGGTCACGAGCACACGTCTTAGTACCCGCGTGGAGTCTGCCAGGTGCTATGAACCTGGCCCGGTGCCTTTGTTCCTTAATGGATCTTGTGGTCACTGAGGGGTTTGCAGGACATCTGCTGTGCTGACCCTCTGCACAGAACTGGGGCAGCGCTGGGAGATCACGCGGAAAACCCACACACGCAGCCAAATACCTAACCCCGACTGGTCCACCAGCACACGGCAGCCCAAGGAAAGAGCGTTTGCGGCTGTAATACATACGGTCAGACTCAGACAGATTCTGAACTCTCCGTGAGCTCCACAAAAGAAGCTGTAGTAGTGGACTAAAACTGGACAATACGATGGTAAGTGACTTGACCAGCCCTGCCTCGTAGGAGAAGCCCAGTACCGAGCTCTGCCTTCAGAGGAACTATTATTTGCATGGATCATTGTGTTACCCAGCTGGTTTGTGTTCTCCCAGTCAGAACGTCTCCTCCCTTGAAAGACTCAGCACGGCACCCAGCTCTCTAGACCGTTCTCATTTCTAACGCACGTTCCCCAATTCTGCACGTGCCGCTGGCCTCTTCTAGACACTCCAACACTTTATACTACGCGCCGGGAGTGGGGAACCTTTTTTTGGCCGGGGGCTGCTGAACCAAAGTCGGGAGGAGGTGCCGAGCTGGCGCTCATGCTCCCGCCCAGTCTCAGGGTATGTCTAGACTACAGGCTTTTGTCGACAGAAGTTTTGTCAACAGATACTGTCGACAAAGAGCGTCTAGACTACAGCCAGTTCTGTCAACAAAGCAAGCCGCTTTGTCGACATGACAGTGTAGACGCTGTGACAGCACGCTGGGGTTTTCCTCTCTCCTGCACCCCCGTAATGGCACGGACAGACTCCACCAGCCAGTAGAAAAGAGGGAGTTTATTGCTTCTCCAGGATGCAGCACAGCACAGATGTAATCTGGTTGCAGGGCAGGCCTAGGATGCCTCAGCCCCCCTTGAGATGGGGGAGCCTGGGCCCCTAAATCCCAGCCCATTGCCTAGGCTGCTTCCTCCATGATACCAGCCAGAAACCTAACTAACTCACTTCCAGCCCTGCCTCCAGCCAGGGCTCCACTCCTTCTTCCCATTGTTCCGCTCCCTGGGAGATCACTGGTCAGACAGGTTCGAAGCCCCCTTGCATAATGACTCATCCCCGGCCCTGCTGGGCCGTTCTGAAGCCAGCAGCCAGTGGAGGTCACCCACTGCCCAGCGTAGCAACCAGCAAGGTACCCACACTACGTCACAGACGCAAAGGACAGTGTAGATGCAATAACGCCTTCTGTCGACAGAACTCTGGTTGGACATTAGGAAAAAGTTCCTAACTGTCAGGGTAGTTAAACTGGAATAAATTGCCCAGGGAGGTTGTGGAATCCTCATCTCTGGAGATATTTAAGAGTAGGTTAGATAAATGTCTATCAGGGATGGTCTAGACAGTATTTGGTCCTGCCATGGGGGCGGGGGACTGGACTCGATGACCTCTCGAGGTCCCTTCCAGTCCTAGTATTCTAGGATTCTGTGATTCTATGAAAAGGCGTTCTTCCTCGTAGAATGAGGTTTACAGCCATCGCCAAAACTGCTGAGTTCTGTTGACGTTATGTCGACAGAACTCAGCAGCAGTGTAGATGCAGGTATAGTTTTGTCGACAAAAGTCCACTTTTATTGACAAAACCTTGTAGTCTAGACACACCCTCAGAGTCTTGCGGTGGGGCTGGAGCACCAGCATCGGCTCCCTCCAAGCCTCGCCGCAGGCCGGGCCAAAGCAAGGCAGGGGCTGGATCTGTAGGTTCCCCACCCCGGCTAGATACAATGACCATGGCTATAGCACTGAATCCATCCCAATATCAGACTAGTTCCCCCGAGGATGCAATGTCTGTGGGAAGAAGCAGGCTGGGCCAGGTGCAACCAGGTAGTGGAGCTGGTGTCTAGCATGGACCACAGAGGGTTTCCCCCCCATAACATTTGTATAAAGTCAAGGGCTGTATCTAGAATGGCAAGTTTTTCCGCAAAAGCAGGTGCTTTTGCGGAAAAACTTGCCAGATGTCTACACTGTCTGCTTGAATTTCCGTTAAAAGCATTTGCGGAAAATCATGCCAGTCTAGACGTAGCCAATATGTGCAGCATGCAGCTAAGCTCCTAACATACATAGGGCAGGATGCACAGACTGAACAAACAGTGTTATCTTCCTCAGATAACATTGACGCTGAATCAATGTCCCGTCTAAGGAGGAAGGCCAACGCGGCTACCAGCCGGGATGCCCCAGTCTTTCCTGTCAGTGTAAAGCCAGCCAGATCTGCCCTTTGCCATTTACAGCAATTCTGGAATTTTGCCCCGGGGGAGAAAGCCGCTTTTCCAAAGCACCCAAACCTTACCTAAAAGAGCCTCCAACTCCTCTGCCCGTCTCTGAGACGCTCGGGAGCTGCTACCGCATCCGTCCCACCACACGTTTTGAATGTGCTCCGTGGGAGGATGGCTGTGCGCACCTTTGTGTACGGAGCAATGGGGTTTGTTTAACTGTGGTGAGAGTGCTTTTCAGCAGGCTAAAGCCATCGTGTAAACACAAAGAACAGGTTGGACTGTCCGAAAACAACAGCCAAGAGCTAAGGTATGTGTCTGGCCAGAAACGTCTCTGGGTGCGTCTTTGTGTGTTGCTCTACCCCTCACACAACGGGATGAAAACACAGGAACCACCTGCTTGCCAGGCAGAGATCAGAATGCACACTTTCAAGAGAAACTGACAAAATATGACACGAGTCCAAGTGTTCCCTGTACGCTGGGTGCTTGTGCAGCCTCTCGGGAGACATTCTCAAGCTGCCCAGCTGATCAGCAAAGCGCCCACAGCTAGGTTTTGTGTTTCAGTTGGTGGTGCACATTTGCACAGGCCTTGGTGCACATCAAACATTTATTCTGCACATGGACCAAAAAAATCTGCACGTGGATGTAAAAGATTAGCGGGAACGAAGGACATGGCCCCTCTTCGTAGAGTCTAAGGCCAAAAGTGATCAGTCGGCAATCATAACAGTCCAATCCTTAATCCGATTTGAAGAATGACTGTGGCCATGTATACACAACGAGCTTTGATACTTTGGTGGACGCAAAGTACGTTGGTGTGAAATTGTCACCGTTGGTTTATTGCTCGTGCGTGTGCTTATCTAGCTGCTTGCGCTGGTGCTGCACATACTCACCTTGCGTGTTTGTGCTGGTGCAAAGTGCAGTGCACTATGGGTAGGTGTCCCAGGGGGCCGCCCATCACTGCAGTGCCTTCTGGAGAATTTTTGCAAGACGTTTTTGTGCCATCCACCCAGCAGGAGTTCGACGGAGCAAACCTCCCATTGGCTTCCCTTCCTGCTCGTGAGGAGCAGGAGGACCGGCGCTGACAGGGCACCCTCTGAGTTCGATTGAGTGGATCTTTGTGAGACCTGCTAATTCGAACCAGCAGCATCGATCTTCGTGCAGAGCGGACATGGCCTTGGTGAGTGTCCATGGGTAGTTACACCTCCCCCCAAAAAACGAGTCTCGTCTGAGGTCTGACTGTGTCTGACTTCAGCTTCCCGTCTTAAATCTTCTCCCCTCGTAAGTGCTGACGGACTTCAGTCAAATCACCGGCCACCCTTCCCCTTGACTGAGCCCCTTACACCATTCACTGCCTGGAAGAACTTCCAGATCTCAAAGTCTTGTTGCTTCCCCCGACCCCACGCCTCCTATTGGTCAACATTTTGGAAGGATGGATCCCCAAGCCGGACCCCGTCACACCCACATCACGTGGAAAGGGAACACCACCTCTCTGCTGAGCCGGCCACTTGGTGAGAGGGCTCCTAAGGCTTCCGCTCCCTCCCTACTGTTTGGGTTCTTATGGGCAGGACACTGGAGTTCGGGTTCAGGTTCTATGGGCAGGGTTCTCCACCTCGAGTTAGGGTTCCTGTCGGCAAGGCACCCTGCCATAAGGTTAGGGTTCCTATAGGTAGGGCACTTGGAATTAGGGTTAGGGCTCCTGCGGGTAGGACTGCCCCCTAGGGCTAGGGTTCGTGTGGGAAAGGCACTTGGAGTTCGGGGTGGGGAGCAGCTAATCTCCCCATGGCCGGCCGCTCATGGACAAATGAAGTATTGTGTGTTTCATAGCAGACGTCCGTTTCCAGTCTGAACTGAACGCCGAGCATAGCTGCCGGGGGTGGGAGGGAAAAAAAGAAAAGCAGCAGAAGTTACCCATTTTAGGAGTGAGACGGTGAATTTTGAAACCACATCTTGGGTCTAGACGCACCATCCATTGGTGCTTGAAGACAGACAAGAGACATCTCCAGCAGGAGAATGGGAGCCAAGGGGGGTGAGGCGATCTCCTCCATCGGACCAGCTTCCGCTGGGGAGAGAGAGCAGCTCTCGAGCTCCACAGCGCTTTTCCTCGGGTTGCTCCACTAAAAGTTACTGCCTCACCCACCTGGTCTCTACTCTCCTGGGACCCACGCGGCTACCACGACAGAGCATACAACATAACAGCAAGTCGTGGTCAATAAAGATGACCCTTACGGCCTTGTGGGCACGGGTATATTATCCAGGGGTGTTTCCGGGACATCGTCTGTAGCCCGCTCAGCGTGCAGAACAGTTAGAGACACTGTTGCCGAAGAAGAAAATTGTCCCTCAAAAGGCCTTAGGAGCATCTTACACGCTGGCCTTGGAAACTGCAAAACGCAACCCCGCATGCACCACAGCAGACCCCTCTACTTCCTGCAGCCACAGACATACATGGAATCATGGCTGGGGACCAGCCCGGCACCCACGCCAAACACCACCGCCTGCCAATGCTCTGATGCCATTGCAAGAAACATGCAGGGCCAACTGACAGGGCATGTTAAGCGTCAATATTTCACACGCAGCACGATGAGGCCACCGGTGTAGCCAACACAGCTCCCAATGATGCTGCCTCACCTCAGCTGGCTTTTCGGCACTTGAGAGTCTACAAAGCAGGTTTCTAACTCTCCTCCCCCCTCCCCCCCCCCGAGCTAGGCTGGGCCTTGGAGTATTTACCAAGCCTCATGTTGCAGTGAGTTTGCCCTGCGGTGTGAGCTGGTATGCACAATGACCCGCCTCTTAAATACACATCGCTTACCTGCCAGAAGAGTTCACTTACTATTCAAAATGGCTCAGGGTAATTCCACAGGCAGTAGCAGCGTCCGCCATAGCAGGCAGAGTCCGTAGCTTTATGCTGCTACAGGCAGAATCTCTCTAGCCCAGCACTCTCTGCTCTGGCAACTTCCGTGGTCCAGAATGATTTGACTTAGCACGGGTGTGGCCAGGTTTCCTGCAGCCCCATAAAGTTTGTTTACAGACACCAGTCCTGGCTCTCAGTGTCCTGTGCTGTTATGACTACAGCGTGTAGTCAACCTGTGGAACTCCTTGCCAGAGGAGGCTGTGACTATAATAGAGTTTAAAGAGAAGCTAGATAATTTCATGGAGGTTAGGTCCATAAAAGGCTATTAGCCAGGGGATAAAATGGTGTCCTTGGCCTCTGTTTGTCAGAGGCTGGAGAGGGATGGCAGGAGACAAATCGCTTGATCATTGTCTTCGGTCCACCCTCTCTGGGGCACCTGGCGCTGGCCACTGTCGGTAGACAGGATACTGGGCTAGATGGACCTTTGGTCTGACCCCGTACGGCCGTTCTTATGTTCTTATGTTATGTTCTTATTTAGCTCTAAGTTACCCCTTCCGAGGTCTCTTCCAACCCCATGATTCTATTACTAGGGGGAGGGGGGGGAGCGCTGGGCTGGGCTCCCTAGGGAGGTGCTGGAATCTCCATCCCTAGAGGTGTTTAAGTCCCGGCTTGACAAAGCCCTGGCCGGGGTGATCGGTCCTGTTCGGGCAGGGGGCTGGACTCCATGCCTCCCGAGATCTCTGCCAGCCCGAGCGTTCTGTGATTCTACAGGTCTCCTAGCATCCCAGCAAGCACTGGAACGTTGGCAGTGACTCCCCGTGGTTCGGCAAATTCTCTGGTGTGACACCAGGCAGGTTCCGAGGGCACCGGACTAGAGAGGTGCAACCTGCATTATTTATCTACCTTATTTGTTTGCTCTTTGGTGAATGGCAACAACCAGACTAGCTGGGATTCCTAGATTTGTATTTCCACGCCAGCTAAGCCACAGCTGCTACACCAAAGGACCTGCACACAGTCCTGCCGATGGCAGGGGCAAGAGTAGGGTTGCCAGATGGTTGAAACAAAAATACCAAACACCCCCACATACACACAAAAAAACACCAGGAAAAAAATTTGTTGAAGAAAAAAAAGGGGGGGGGGGGAGACCAAAGTTGTTGAGCAAAAAAAAAAGGACTCAAAGACTTATTGAGCAAAAAAAAAAAAAAAAAATTAAAATAAAACATCATTAAAACAGCATGTCCCCTTTAAGAGTGAGTGCAGGGATAGGAACAGGGGAGAAGTTGAGCACTAAGACCCAGGGGAGTCATTGCTTCCCCTTGGTCTTTTTGCTGGCAGCCATTTTTTGCCGGCAGCCTTGCGGAACCAGGTAAGTATGAGGGCTGGGATTGGGGCGCTGGAGGTGTTGGGGGCTAAGGAGAGGCCAGGGCGGGGGGAGGCTGAGTGTTTGTAGGGTTGCCAGGTGCCCAGCATTTTCGCCTCCTGGTTGGAGAAAAAAAAATCAGAAAATATCGGACATCTTAGGTGTCCGGTATTTTCTGAATTTTTTTTACTAGACAGGAGGTGAAAATACCGGACTGTCCGGGTAAATACCGGACACCTGGCAACTCTAGGCAAGAGAGGCAGCTGTGCCGAGGCCCAGCAATTTAAAAGGGACAGAGCACCCGGCCACCACTGCTATCACATCAGCAACAGCAGTGCCTAGAGCCCCGGGTCCTTTAAATTGCCACTGGATGGCATGCATCAGGATGCATAGAAGGGTTGGCTGGGGGAGGCTAGTCCCCAGCCCTGCCCCTTCTACCTGCGGCCCCGCCCCTTCCATGGCCCCAGAGCCATCCTCCTCACCTTGCCAAGGGCTCGAGCAAGTCTGTCGGCCGCCTGTCCGCACAGTAGAACCCGGAGGCTTCCAGCGCCCCTATTATGAGCTGGAATTTAGTGTGCCAAGTACAGGAAGCCGAAATCCTGGTTACAAACACCAAAGTACAGTACTTGGAGCTAAAACCAGCCCCTTCCAGTGCTTTACTCAGCAGAAACAACATGCAGGACGCCATGGAGAGAGATCTAGCAGATCCCAAGTCGATGTTTCCGGACTCAGCAGGACGCTGGTTTGGGCCTCCAGAAAAGGCTCCCCAGGAGGCTAGACCGGGACAGGAGTTTTTCATTTGCCTAATTTGATCTGTGGCTGCTTGACCAAGACCATCTTCTCCACATGGCGATTCCTGGGCAGGTCCCAGGGCTTCCCATACACTGAGAAGTGCAAGGGGAGCAGGTAACCTTAGCTCTCCAGTTAATTCTGCTAAGGGTGAGTGGGGTACCAGGTACCCGGGGGAGAGAAGCCTACACCGCCGTTGTCTGCTGCGCGAGGTGAAACGCCGGCACCGTGTCCGACAAACACCAACGCGCATGCAGCACCCTGCTCTTCTCACCTGACAACTCTTGCCCCGAGGGGGTGGTCGTCGATTTGTGGAACAAGCCGCTGACTCGCAATGCCCTGGGTCAGGTCCCCGGGCGTCACGCACAGGGAGGTTGCTCGCCGGGCCGTGGAAAGCCCAGAACAGTACCTGAGCATGCTAGAGGGGGAGGGGAGAAGGGAAGGGAGTGGGGCATGGGGCAGGGCGGGGAAGGACTGAAGCGAGTTCTGTATTGCCAAAAGGGGCTTGTCGGATAAAACCTCGCTCCAGGAGCACAAGCCCGCTTCCTTCCCAGGCCACTGTCACGTTACTGGATCTTGAGGGGAGCAGCCAGATCACTGATGCACCCATAAGTGGGGGTGTTGGCCCCAAAAATGGTATAGAAGGGGGCCATGTGAGGTATTGAATAGAAGCTTACTGTCTGCTAATCCTATGTACGCTGTTCATGTGTTTGTATAATGTCTGTGTGTGCAATTATTAGCCTGTACTTGTATGGATACTGAAGATTTCCCTGCATGTGGTTGAGCCTTGGGCAGGGCCGGGCCTGTGGACATGCTAATTAGCGAGGCCCTGTGGGGCAATGGCTCTCAATGGGCCCAGGACACACCTAAAGAATGGGGGCTGTCACCTGAGAGCTGCCAGCAGGGAACACAGAGATTGGCCTCTGGCCAGGTGACCTGCTACGACCAAGAAGGGACCAGGAAGGAGGGATAAATAGGCCATGTGGTCGACGCCATCTTGTTCTCAGCTCAGCACTTCATCCCAGAGGCAGCATTGCAGGGATCGAAGAGCCTGGAAGACCTGTGAACCCATCCTGATCCTAGGATGTGCAACAAGAACTTTTAAACCAGCAGCTGTAACATCTCTGCTAGAGCCTGCATCAAGAACTGGGAGATTCGGTGCATGTAACGTACTATTCCTTTAACAACCTTACTCTCAGGCTTTTCTTTCTTGTGATAATAAACCTTTAGTTGTTAGATGCTAAAGGATTGACCCAGCATGATTTGAGGGTAAGATCCAGAGGGTAAATTGACCAGGGATCTGTGGCTGGTTTCTTGGAACCGGACAGGACTTGTTCGGGGTAGGTGGGATTGGGTTCTAAGACCCCCCCCCCACCTGTGTATGAGGCCCGGGGCCATCTGGAGCACGGATATTGCTGGGGTGTCAGAGGGGTTTTGCTCGTGAGGCTTCAGGCAGGCAGCTGAAGCGCTCTGTGGGATTGGTTTGTGGCCTGTTTGGAGAGGTCACCAGTCTGGGGGCTGTAAGGAGCCCCGGATTTGAGCAATTCGCCCTGAGCGGACGCCCTCAGCTGTGCCCAGACACGGCCCGGTCCGTCACAGCCACCTGTGTGGGTTCCTGCATATTTTAGAGCACAGGTCACTCTACTGAAAGAAGGCATGAATTAAACTGTTTCCACTGGGTTTGTTTTGCTCCGTATTCCCACTTTATGACTTGAATTTTCTGTCACACCGAGCCACGAACTAGCAAGCGGAATTAAGTGCTCAGAGCCAGCAAGTGTCCCGGGGTTATCCTGTCTAGTTTGGCTTAGCGCGGTTCAGTACAGGCACCAGACAAGGACGGAGCTGGCCTGTCGCCCGTCATGGCACACAAATGAGAAAGACGGCAAACGATATCAGTCTTGCCTATGCCTTATCGATGGACGTTCTAAAAGTGGCACAGTCAACGAAAAACCCGAACTGCTTTAGTGCAATGAATACAAGTGCTGGTGTTCCCCAGGACGGATGGGAGAAATCTCTCATTTCCTCCCATTTTGGTTTGATTATTTTGTGCCTCTGACCACACCTTGTGTATAAGTTGCCCCGTCCAGGCCATCCCAGCAACTCCCATGCCCCGGTGTATGTCGGGCTTCCCCACTGCATCAGGAGACAGAGCAGCATTTGAAATAACAGGAAAGCGTGACTCAAGTGACAAAACATTGGCAGGGGAACGCTAGAGCAAAATGTACAACTGCGGTTTAACTCTTTTGTAGAAAATGAGACTACAAGGCCTTTTCAATAGAAAAGTTGTCTAATGGCTGATAAAACTGCACAATCCATACCTAAAAGTCACAGAATCATAGAAAGCTAGAAGTAGGGAAGGGACCTCGCGAGGTCATCAAGTCCAGTCCCCTGCCCTCACGGCAGGACCAAGCACCGTCTAGACCATCCCTGACAGTGTCTGTCCAACCTGCTCTTCAATATCTCCAGTGATGGAGATTCCATAACCTCCCTAGGCAACTTCTTCCAGTGTTTAGCCACCCGGACAGGCAGGAAGTTTCCTAATATCCAACCTAAACCTCCCCTACTGCAGTTTAAGCCCATTGCTTCTTCAGGAAACACCAAAGCTAAGCATGTGCACAAGAGTGATTCTGCCCCTATGTGTCCATATGTCACAGAGCCACATCCTGCCACATCTCACCGACAGACTACCAGGAATCTCTGAGCAGAAATCATGGATCCCTGGCATCCAGCTGGGAAAGACAGCAACAACCTGGGTGACCTTCAGAATTACTTGGCCCTATCTAAGTAGAAGGCCGGCAACCTTCTACCATCGAGAGCATGGAAACAAGACTTGTGTGTCTTTCGGGAAACCACTGGTAGATGAACAGACCGATAAAGGCAGAACTCTGAGAGAATCATTTAGGGTGTGGGTGTAAAGAAACCTTACCCTTGAAAAACACAGAACAGGGCAGAGGGATCTGCCATCGTCTCACTGACCAGCCGACACGCTGACTACTAAAAAGGCCATTTTCATAGCTCCACGGAGTAGAGAAGAGGTGGCTGAAGGTTTGAATGGACGTTTCATAAGGAAATTGAGTACCAGGTTGGCATCCCAGGCTGGGGTGGGTCTCTAGTCTGGGGGTAGAAATTCTCCAAACCCTCAATAAACCTGGATAATACAGGATGGGCAAATACGGAAATGGATGCAAGACAGACACTGCAGACAAATGGACTTAACGGTTTGGGATCAGTCTGGGCCTGAGGATGCCAGACCAAGGAAGTACAACCTACAGCAAACCATATCATATATTTCCATGCGGTGCCAAGAGGGGGTCGCCTCTTTATAGCAAGTGCAAATCGGAGAGAACCCCAACCACTGCTGTTTGCACCACAAACTGACTGGTCAATGCGCACATCTTTTCTGGGGGCTAACCGCAGACAGATCTCAATGCATCAGAAAATACAGGCCACAGACTCTCTCTGAAAGACTCAGAGAGGTCACCATATTAGCCTGTAATTTTAAAAACAACTGGCACCTTAGGCTATGTCTACACAGTCCGCATTTACACAGCACGCTGTTATTTCGACATAGTGTCGAGCTGGAGGACATCTTACTCCGACTCCTGTAACCCTCATTGTACGAGGAGTAAGGGAAGTCGGAGGAGGAGTGCTCCTCCGTGTCGACAGCGCCAAAGCCGAGGTAAGCTATTTCGACTTCAGCTACGCAATTGACATGGCTGAAGCTGTGTAGCTTAATTTGACTGTAGCCCTGCAGGGTAGACGTGCCGTAAAGTGCCACAAGACCACTTCGTGTCTGTGAAAGGGCTGTTTGTTAGATTGGAAGCCGCATGAACGTGCCACGTAAAACACCGCTGGCATCACCACACGAGACGATTCTGTCAGAAATGCGAGGCATGCTTATGAAATCCAAGCATCAACTCAGGGCAGGGGCATCCCTGACCCTGCCCAGCAATGGGTCTGCTTTAAAAACAGAGCTGAGTGCTATCCGGAGGGCTCTGCCCTGCAAGGTCGTGGGATTTTTAAATAGTTCTGGGCGTGTGAAAAAACCAGAGGAAAAGCATATTCCTCCCCCTCTGAATTTCTGCTGCTGTCCCCCGTCGAAGCGGGGAGCGGCTGTGGCCCGGGCACCTTTGGCTTGTAATCTTTCCTCAGTCGCCGTGCGTCCTCCCGCGGACTCACCTGTAGTCCTCAGTGAAAGTAACACACGACTCCTCCTTCCTCAGCCTGGCCAGAAGAGCGCCGCCCTCCAGCTGCAGTTTCGCCAGCCGTGCGTCCTCGAGGACGCTCTTCATCAGTTGCCTGTAGCTGCTCAAGAGAACGCCGGCCTCCTGGGGATTGACACAGCCAGGCACACGCAGTGAGGGACCGGCAGGCGCGGGTCACAGAACACCCCCCCCCGTCCCAATGGGACGTCCCAACGCTGCACTAACCAACCTCCCCTCTGCAGCGAGAGGGGGAATTCGGTTCCCGCTGCTCTCTCGGGGAGGTCGCCAGGGACAACGGAAGAGTTTTGCTCGGAGTTTGTTCGATGGATTTGCCCCTGGAAATAGAAGCCTTCCAGTTCATCCTCACGGTGAGCCCCACCGCCATCGCATGATGGCCCCCAGGCCGCACTGCACCCCAAGTGCTGGCTACAGGTTTCTCTCCGATGGCACAGGGTGGGGGGGGTATGCAGGAGGAAGGATCTGGCCCAGCCTCTCTCCCACTCTCTGCTGGAGGACAGAAACCATAGGGCTACGGGAGAGGGCTCCCAGGAGGTGTGTGAGCCCGAGACTAAGCAGGTCTCTGTTCCCTGGGTAAACTGGCAGGGGCTGGCCTAGAACTGGCAGGAACTTTCCAGAAGCAGTCTGGAGAACCTGGCCAGTTGGGACACCTGCAGCCAATTAGGAGCCTTCCAGAGCCAAGGGAGTCGGGCTAATTAACACCTGGGGCCAATCAAGAACCAGTTGAGACTGGTTTCAAAGGGCTCCTCTTCTGTCGGCGAGGAGCGCGCGAGGAGTTTGGAGGCGGGAAGGCCACCAAGCGTGGACAGGGAGAGGAGTCTGGGTGAGAGCTGGGGTCTGCGAGTCAGGCAGAGTGCCCTGGAGGAGTAGGACAGGCTGCTCAGGTACCAGGGAAGGTCCTGGGAGGGACTGTTTGGGCAAGTGGTCCAGGGAAGTAGTTGCCAGGCGGGGAGTAGAACAAAACCTGCCTGTTGCCGCTGCCTGAGGGTCCCTGGGCCGGAACCCAGAGTAGCGGGTGGGCCCAGGTCCCCCCCCCCCCCCACACCACTACAGAGTCTGTCCCTGGGACCCCTGGCTGCGTGGAGGGTCCCAGCGAGCCCCTGAGGCTGAGAAGCACAGGGCCCACAAGCACACCCCACGGCCCACTCATGCATCCCGTCACGGTATATGTCGGGTTTGGGAAGAGAAAGCTAGCGTGGCAGAGCCGGACGGCTTCCGGGTTACTCCACGGGCGAGAAAGGGGAGATGTGTTCATCGTGTACATTTTAACAGCCTCCAACCCCGCTTGGAAACGGCTGTCCTGGAGGCCGGACTGTATCGTTTTAGATGACAACCGCCCTGACAATAAATCTTGAGAGGAAGTGACAGGCGCAGAGATGTTAATTAAAGGGTCTTTGTTTCACATTTGCCTTCTAGGCCTAATCTCCCCTCACAACCAGCTCCCCGTTGACTGGCATGGTTAATTGAGTTTTTAAGCTATTTAATGGCAACTGCAGAGAGAACAATCTGTCCTGTTCTCCTTTCCTTCCTTTTATCTTATCCCCCCCGCCCCCCGCCCCTCCAGCCCCTTCTCTCGCAGACTGGAAAGGCTGCGGGCTGTACGGCACTGCTTTCTTCCCCACCAAAATCAATATCTCATCAGTTCACTCATTTCCTCTGCTCTGGCAGCCGGCTCTTCAGAAAGACCAATCTGATGACACCCCCGGAGAACCGGGCCCTCCCCTCAGGGGTTTCTAACAATGGCAGCACTTGTTTTGGCAAGCAAACCCGGGTGCTCTTGGGACATGAAGATGGTCATCAAAGAGTCGTTTTACTCCCATGTGTCTCCCCTTGCCAGCTAGGCAAACCACCCTGGCGCCTCCTCACACACCGAAGCCACGCACGCCTCCCCAGCACTGGCCGGGCGGACAATCACATTCGGGTTTACATCAGCTGGTGTAACTCCCTCCACCTTCCGCCGCGCTGGGCCTCGCACCACGCGCCTGCTGACCGGGCTGGGAAAGCACAACAAGGCTGAGCTTTTAAGAAAAAGTGCATCCAGGGAGGACTAGAAAGTGCTTCACTGGGGGGCTTCCCCTCTCCCTGTCCCTCCTGGCAGCGTGCAGGACGTTAGCCCTTTGCACGCTGCCTTTTCGCAACAGGTGAATGTGCTCCAAGGCTCGCCCGGGTCTTTTCTTTCCTCCTTGTTCTCTTGAAATCGGAGCCCCAGAACAAACATTCCGATAGCCAGCTCTGCGCCAGAGGGGGAGGGCCCTTGGATACGGCCCAAGGTGCAGAGAGCTGACCTATTGCAGACTGACTTGACTTGGATAGTAAATGTAATTGCTCTTTTTAATCTATTTGCTCTCTGCTTCAGATATAAGGCCCCAGCGTCTCAATCCTCACAACCACTGAGCCACTCAGACCCCACTAACTGAACTTTAGGATCTTTCTAATTTACTCTCTCTAGTTTCCTAACAGCTAGCAGTCCTGGGGCACCTCAGAGACTAAAAACAATATTGGGTCATCAGCTTTCACGGGTAAAACCCACTTCATCCGGTGAGCTGGAGTGAAAATAACAGACTCCAAGGTATATATAACAGCACAAGCAATTGTAGGACCCATATTAATGAGACTAATTAAGTGGGCTGGATGTGTCCCATTCACAGCTTTCGATATGAAAATGTGCACGTCAAAGGTAGGGGAAATTGGCTTTGTAGTGCATTAACCAGTTGATGTCTTTATTCAAGCCCCGGGTAACAGCATCAAATCTGAAGATGAATTCCAGTTCTGCGGGCTCTTTCTCTAATTTGTTAGTGAAATGCCTCTGTAGAAGAATGGCTACTTTTAAATCCATGTTTGAGTGTCCAGGTAGATTAAAATGCTCCCCTCCACGTCTAATTTACTGACCCTCTGAGCATTTAAAAAAGTAAATAAATAAAATGAAGCAAATGGCACATGCAGCATTTAGCAAGAGCTTCCTTTGCAGCATTAACGTTTGAGTCAGGCAGATCCCGTTGAACACCCGGGGCTTTGCCTTTGCCTGGCACTGGAAGGCAACGCTTACCTCAGCTCTTTCTGGCAACCGGCAGGACTCCACTCTCTGAATGGCTTCCTGAAGGAAAGCACAAGCACCCTGACAGCCTTGCAGCAAATGCTCCAGTTTCTGAAGGGGAGAGGAACACGGCAGAGGTTACGGTCAGCCCGGTTTGCGACAGGGCAGAAGAGAAACAGCAGCTCGCAGGGCTTGGGAGAGAGCTGTGGGTGGAAATCGAGAGTGGGTCGATAGCAGGGTGCTGATGAGGCCTGGGCTCTGAAACTTACGAATTCTGGTTAATACCACCGAGTTGCTCTTGTGAAAATGGTTGGGAAACTGGGCTGGAAGCACCCAACACGGACAATCCTCATGGAGCGGGGCCCTGCTGCCTTTCCTGAGCCCCACCAGCGCGCCAGGGCTGCTGTGCGGTGTGTGGTCTGTATCGCCCTCGGCATTAGTCTCCCCAGAGCAGTCTCTCTGCGCGAGCTGCCTCATGCTTCCTGGAACCCAGCAGGCTCCCCCCTTGGGTGAGTTAAGCCGGGTGGGAGTCGGAAGGGTCAGCTGGACTGTGGGTTATTCGGTGTGGGGTGACAGACACGGGGTCTGGACCCCGAAGGCTGGGGCAGTGGTTGAGTTCCACCCAGAGCTCCAGAGGGCTGGGTTCCCTTACAGCCGGGGGTCTCTGAATGGGGCCTGTGAGAGCGTGAAGAGAGACCGGGGGTTAGGTAATCTCTCCAGGCCAGAGCTGACGAGCCGGAACGCATCTCTCTCTCACCAGCAGAAGTTGGTCCAACAGAAGATCCCACCTCCCCCGCCTTGTCCTTCGAATGTCCTCGGACCAGCATGGCTACAGCCCCGCTGCCTACAAGTGGGGTATTAAGGTTTTCATTTCCTGAGGGTGGAATGGCTGCTTGTGGCCAAACCATGAATGGAGACGGGTCATCCCATAGCCAGTCCAGCACCTCCTCATTAACCATGCCAGTGTGGACTGCCTTGGCGCCATGCTCCTCTGAGAAAAGGGATTTTGTAACATTTTTTGAGATCAGCATTGTTTCCCCAGAAGGAATGCTGTTCCCCCGTCCTGCCGCGTAGAGAGCCAAACTGCCTCCCTTTCTGGCGTGTGGACCTTGGGGCGACAGAGACATTTGAATGCACATTTAAAACTTCCGTACATTAGCTCTTAGTTAGATCTGAATACTCTCATTGTCTGTCGATAATTTGGGGGCAAATTCCACAATCGCAAGCAGGTTCTCTCTCTCTCTCTCTTTTTTTTTTTTAAATAGGGGCTGTTTGAAGCTGCCCTCAGGTTGGGGATGTTGTGAGCAGCTCCAGTTGGAGACAGATTCCTGAGCAGGATGCTGGTGAGCTCATCAGAGATGTTAAATAAATAGAGCTGGTCATGTGATTGCAGAGCTACAGATATGTATCAGTTGGGTCACGGTCACATTCAGTGCGTCGGTTAGCAGCTGTACTGTCAGATCGTCCGGTGTGAGCCTCGCTCTCAGCTACAGCCTTGGGAAAGCTATTGACTTTCAAATGCAAGAAATGTGGAACAAAAGATGGCCCCAGACTCCAATGTTCTTCCCCGGATTCTTTCATTTTATTTCCAGGTATTTCCCTCGCCGCTCCTCACCGCATCACCTCCCCACTAGTTCCTGGAATGTACTGGGGACAACTGTGTGTTTCAGAAAGTGGAGGAGAACATAAGAACAGCCAGACTGGGTCCGACCAAAGGTCCATCCAGCCCAGTATCCTGTCTGCCCACAGTGGCCATTGCAAGATGCCCCAGAGGGAGGGAACACAACAGGTAATCCTCACATGGTCCGTCTCCTGTCGCCCATTTCCAGACACACAGAGGTTAGGGACACCATTCCTACCTAGCCTGGCTAATAGCCATTGATGGATCTAATCTCCATTAATCTATCTAGCTTTTTTTTTTAACCCTGTCAAAGTCCCACCTTTCACCACATCCTCCGGCCAGGAGTTCTACGGGTTGACTATGCGCTGAGTGAAGAAAAAAAAGGAGGTAGGAAGGGAGACAGCCATATTGGATGTATTTCTCACAGAGAAGAATTGGTTGTGAATCTGAAGGTAGAAGACAATTTGAATGAAAGTGATCATGAAATAATCGATTCTAAGGAAAGGGAGGAGTTAAAGCAGCAGAATAAAGAAAATGGACTAAAAAAGGCTTTAACAAACATAAAGATCTGGAAAGAAAGTCCTATGGGAAGAAAATCTGAGAGATAAAGTTCAGGAGAGTTAGAAATTTCCCAAGGTGACAATAGCAAAAGCACAATGGCAAGCTATCTGGAGGTGAAAGAAAGATAGGAGGAATAGGCAGAGTCCAATATGACTCCATCAAAAATTCTTTAATGACCTGAAAATCAAAAAGAAATTCTACAAAAGTGGAAATGGACTTTTCTCTACTGAAGAGAAGCACAAAATAATAACACAAACATGAAGGGGCAAACTCAGAAAGGCACAACACGAGTTTCCTTTAGCAAGGGAAATAAAAGGCAGCAAGAAACGGTTCATTAGATACATTAGAGGCAAGATAAGTACAAAGATAAGTACAAAGCAAAGGCCCTCTCTGTCACAGGGAAGGAGAGCTAATAATTGTTAAAAATCAAGAGGGTGGAGCTATTTAATATTTTCATAAGGGTTTTGACATAGTCCTACGTGACATTTTGACAGTGAAACTAGGGAAATGCGTTCTACAAGAAATGACCACACCGTGGGAACATGACCGATAAAGTCTGTAGACACTCAAAGAGTAGTTATCAATGTCTCACTCTCAGACTGAGAGAGGGAATCTTACTCCAGGGCTCTGTGCTGGAACTATTCAATATTTTCACTGATGGCTGGGATAATGGAGTGGAGAGCATGCTTATACAATCTGCAGAGGATGGGAGGGGTTGCAAGAACTTGGGAGGACGGCGTTAGACTTCAGAATAACCTTGACATGTTAGAGGACAGCAACAGGATGGAATTCAATAAAGGCAAGTGCAGCGTTCTGCACTCAGGAAATGCACAGCTATAAAGGACGGAATAAGTGGCTAAGTGGTAGAGCTGCTGTGAAGGTCTTGGCGCTTACAGGGGCTCAGAAATTCAGTATGCAATTGCAAACAAAAAAGGTTAATATTCTGGGAGGCATTAAGAGGAGTGTTGTATGTAAGACACGGGAGGTAATTGTAACGCTCTAATTGGTACTGGTCAGGCCTCAAATGAAGCACTGTCATCAATTGTGGGCCCCACACTCAAAGAAAGCTGTATCCAAACTGGAGAAAGTCCAGAAGAGAGTAACAAAAATGAGAAAAGGGTTAGAAAACCTGACCTCTGAGGAAAGGGTGCATTAGAGCTAAATAACAGCACAGAACACTGAGGGCCAGGACTAGTGGCTGTTAACCAATTTTATGGGAAACTTGGCCACACCCAGGCTAAGTGGAAACCCAGCTCACTAACATCATGCAGGACCACGGATGTTGCCAGACCAGAGAGTTCTGGACTAGAGAGATTCAACCTGTACTAGAAATGTGGCTTTTATTGCTACAGGAATACCGTGATGCATGGGGTAGAGTGAGGTGGTAAGTTTGGTAAAATCTCTGCTAGAGGACGGGGTGTAGACATTTCCTCCAAGAACTCAAACGTCCATGGTAAAAAGCATCAGAACATGGCTCCAATGAGGAGTCTTTTATGTATTCCAGGAAATCTGGCTCCGAAATAACAGAAGTCGAACTAACTGGGATCACTTCTGACGGTTTATCATTGCAATGACTATTTGTTAAGTGGTGACGTTGTTCTCCTCACTGACACAGAAACAAACTTCAGGAGAGTCCCTGGGCATGTAAAAGAAGGAAGGAGTCTTTGCAGTAGGAAGATAAGAAGCAAGGAGAGGATGCTAGGACCTCGGGGTCGGGCACAGCAGTCAAATAGCAAAGTCAAGGAAAACCAGTCAGAAGCTGGAATTTGTTGCAAGCGGGAGCAGGCAAGGAGGCTGGGTCACTGCTCAGACGGCTCCCTGCCATGGCTTCCTGGTTAATATACTGGTATCGGCCACTCAGTGAGCTGTGAGGAGCCACCACACAGCTCCAGTAGGGCAGTGCATCCAAGCCTCTAGTGGCCAAAGGGAGACATTAATAGCCCAGTCCCTCCCAGCGTTCCCTCCGCTCCCTCTGGCTGGCAGCTCCATTCCTAAAAATACCCAAGAGAAGAGATGCAAAGCTGCGGTTCCCACAGCCACTTGGCACATCCACAAAAGGCCATGGAAAGACAAACCCGCCACGCGCAGTGTAGCTGAGACACGGCTACCCGGGGAACCAGAACAGCACGTCTTGTGCATTTCCTGCCATACCTTGCCCTAACCCCGTATGTGATACAATGGTTCTCCTCTCCGGCATCTGGAAACCCGACCTGGCCCCACAAGCAGCAACGGTAGACCCCTGCCCTTCTCACTCACCGTGCGAAAGCTTAACCAGTCCCGATGGCAGTATGGGAAGGTCCCATCCAATTCCAGCGGCAGCTGCGTGCTGTCTATGTGCTTGTGGAGGGACTTCATGGAGGTGAGGAGCTCCATCTGAGAAGAAACGAGCACATTGGCGTCACCGGTCTGCCTGCAGAGAGGAACTTGCAGAGCGGTGCTTACACTGCCAGAAAAGGGGCGTTCTTCAACTTGGGTTAGCTAACGCGCATTAAAATAGCACCAAAAAGGAAGCAACACAGCCTTCAGCTCCAGGTAGTAGCTCGAGTTCGACCCCAAGCATCCCTGACAGGGGATAAAAGCCAAGTGGCTGTTTTAACCTGAGTGAGCTAACCTGAGCCGCGACCACAGTTTTTTGGCAGTGCAGGCTTGCCCTGAGGGGAAAGAGGAAAACTCAGGTGAGTGTCTCTTTCTTGGTCAACCTTACAGCAAGGCTAATGAGATCCCAGTGCTCTGTGGCAGACTGAACTCCTACATGTACATGTGCAGCCCAATCACAATGGGAAGGAAACAATAAAAGCTCGCCAATCTTGGACTAATTCGCTCGCTTGCCGTTCCACAGTTCGGCGGGCACACTGGAAGCCGAGCAAGCGTGAAACGGAAGTTTGAGGAGAGCCAGGAATTCCTCCAAAGCCGAAATTCTGTGGTGGAGACAGCGCGAGGCTCGGCCTTCCACGCTCACACGGCCCGCTCTGAGTCATGCATGTTTGTAACGTTTCTGTGGGATTGTAAAACAAGCAGTACGTTTTCTAAAGTAATGCCCGGAGCAGCCTCCACGCACAGCAGCCCTCCCCTTCTGCAACCTCAGTGCCTCTCCACGCTGTGCCAGGAGCCATTGGCCACGTAGCGGGTATCCGAGAGCCAATACACCCCCGCATGCTCCAGTCAGAGGCTGGAGCCGAGCTGGTGCCATGCAGGATACATAATACCCAGCAGGAAAACGGCCGAGATTTGCAGAGCGGGTTGGCTGGGAGCGAGCAATTGGACACAGGCAGCCGACATTCCCCTAGAGATGCCCAGTTTCCCTTTTCTCCTTAAAACACTGGCTTCCCCTGTGAGTCTCCTGTGCGCCAATTTCTTTCTTAATCTCTTCTGCACCCTCCTCTTGGAGTTGGGAACTTTCACTTCTTCCACGCCTTCCCCCCGCCCCCCCAAGTCATTTCACCCACACAGCTAGACCTCCCTGTGCCTTGCCCTATGCCTCTCTGTAAGCCAGCTGGCTTAGTCCTGGCCCCAGACCTGAGCTCTGGCCTATACACAAAGGCCCAGTGGTCCCCTTTAAGCCCCTGGCCTGGAGTACAGGATGGATCTGGCAAACAAAGACAAACAAATAGTAGTTCAACAGCTGGCAAGCCCACGCCCTGGTTCAGGGCAGGACAGCAACACAAACAGTCCCACAGTTAGGGTCTGTCTACACTACAAAGTTAATTCGAACTAACAGACGTTAGTTTGAATTAACTTTGATAGGCGCTACACTAGCAATCCGCTAGTTCGAACTTAATTCGAACTAGCGGAGCGCTTAATTCGAACTAGGTAAACCTCATTCCACGAGGACTAACGCCTCGTTTGAATTAACTAGTTCGAATTAAGGGCTGTGTAACCACTTAATTCGAACTAGTGGGAGGCTAGCCCTCCCCAGCTTTCCCTGGTGGCCACTCTGGGCACCACCAGGGAAACTCGTCCGCCCCCCTCCCAGCCCCAGAGCCCTTAAAGGGGCACGGTCTGGCTACAGTACCCGTGTCAGGTGCAAGCCTGCCAGCACCCAGCCAGCAGACCCTGCACCTGGCACGGCTCGAGCCAGACACCCGCTGCCACCCAGCCCTCCGCCTCTTCCCGGGACCAGGCTGGCGGCTCCTGGGAGCCTGCCCGCGTCCGCAAGAGGCGGGCGCCCGCCTGGTCTAGTGCAGACATCGTGGACCTCATCCACGACCTCCGCACTAGGCACAGGAAAGTGGCCGTCTAGGGCAGGAGAGCTGCCAGCCTGGCCACCCAGGAGCAGGTTGGCATGAAAATCAAGGTGGTCCACTGAGACCCCCGACCCTGAGCCCTGAGCTTAGAATGGCCGTACGGGGTCAGACCAAAGGTCCATCTAGCCCAGTAGCCTGTCTGCCGACAGCAGCCAACACTAGGGACCCTGGAGGGGATGGACCGAAGACAATGACCAAGCCATTTGTCTCGTGCCATCCATCTCCAGCCTTCCACAAACAGAGGCCAGGGACACCATTTCTACCCCCTGACTAATACCACTCCATGGACCCAACCTCCATGACTTTATCTCACTTCTCTTTAAACTCTGTTCTAGTTCTAGCCTTCACAGCCTCCTGCAGCAAGGAGTTCCACAGGTTGACTCTTTGCTTTGTGAAGAAGAACTTTCTCTTGTTAGTTTGAAGCCTGCTACCCATTCATTTCATTTGGTGTCCTCTAGTCCTTCTATTATGGGAACTAATGAAGAACTTTTCTTTATGCACCCTCTCCACACCACTCATGCTTTTATAGACCTCTATCATATCCCCCCTCAGTCTCCTCTTTTCTAAACTGAAAAGTCCCAGTCTCTTTAGCCTCTCTTCATATGGGACCTGTTCCAAACCCCTGATCATTTTAGTTGCCCTAGAGAGAGACACACTCCTGTAGAACGCAGAGCCGCTCGACGGAGATTTCTGGTGGAAACCGGCACACTTGTGCACAAAGAGCTCACCGTTCAGAGGGCTTCCCACGAGTCCCTGCAGGAATCAGACCCTTACCTGCAGCGCTGGCGGCTTCTCCATCCGGAAGGCGAGATCTCTTTCGACAAGCAGCAGAACTCCGTGAATACAGTGTGGAGCCATTTCCTGCAACCGAGAACAGAGCACAGATCCCTCACGAGCTGGACGGGCTGCTCTGGCACAGGCACCCTTCGCTGAATTCCACCTCTTCACCCATAGCTGAGGGGTGGGCAGTCCGACCTGCTGGGGGGGGGGTCTGAGCTAAAGAGAAAACACCCTGCAAGCTGCTAGCTCTTAGGGGAACCCAGCACAAGGACAGGTTACCTGGATGCCGTAAAAGAGCTACCTGCACACCAGCCACTGTCCCGACGTGAAAAGTAGCAGGTTCCCCACAATGCCAGCAATTCTGTGTTCTTTACTTAGCTGCTCCCAGCCTGACTTCAAGGACTTGCCTCCAGCCACTAGCATGAATGGACGGAGGCAGCAAAGGAAGGGTATCCTGCCAGCAGCAGCCTTCAGCTCTCCCCTGATCCAGCATAGGTCTCCCAGCAGATGTTCCATGGGGAGCCCCAAGAGAGTGGTCACAAAAAGCTAAGAGGGGGTAACAACAGCTTGCCCCTCTGAATGGACCCCTCCCAAAGACCACTCGGAGAGACAATGGAGATCAGAGAATCCTAGAACTGGCAGGGACCTCGTGAGGTCATCGAGTCCAGTCCCCTGCCCTCACGGCAGGATCAAGCACCGTCTGACCATCCCTGACGGGTGTGTGTCTGACGTGCTCTTCAATATCCCCAGTGACGGAGATTTCACCACCTCTCCGGCTAGCTGGGAGTTCGGCTGTAACCGGCGGTTCCCATGGGTCCCCGCTCGAGATGCAGTTGTGGACCCAGCTCGTCTCGTCCTGGGGAGCTGCATGTGAGGTACAGGTGGGGATTGCCCACCTCTGCTCAGCACTGGCGACGCGTCCGCGGGACACAGTGTCCCATTTTGCACACCATGCTTGGGGCAAGAGGTGAACAAACTGGACAGTGTCCAGAGGAGAGCATCACAAATGCTGGGAACACCTGGCCTGGAAGGAAGGGCAAAGAAATGGGGCCTGTTTAGCTTGGCGAAAAGAGGAGTGAGGTGGGGAGTCTTCAGCTCTGCTACGCTTGTTCTCCAGAGGACGGTGCTCCGTTGTTCTCGTGTCTACGGAAGGTGGGACGGACAAGACGCAATGGGCTTGAGCTGCCGCAAGGGAGCTTAGGTTATACCGACGATCTACCTGGCATCGCTCGGGTCCCTGACTCAATGCGGTTTTGGTTATTGGAAAATGAAATGAAAATGCCCAGGCTCCATTTCAATCAGTGCTCTGGGGTGGGGCTGAGTCAAGGGGTTCAGGATGCAGGCTGGCCGTGTGATTTGTCGTGTAAGTGACCATTTAGCGCTAAGTTCAGTTTGTTCCAGGCTGCAAGTTAGACTGGAGAGTTTCAGGGGCCTCCCTGGTGAGACTGGGGTCATGTTTGGTACCGGCTTGGTGAAATCTACTTATGGGACACAGTTTGGGGTGTCTGCCCTGGTTTGGACAGTCTGCCAGAAGAGAGGCACTCATGTTCGTGAGCCTCTCCGGAAAAAAACCCAGCCAGTGTTAGCTCGATGCTTCTAGCATCCACTGCGCACTTGCCCCGTCCTGTTACTCACGAGCCAAAAAAGCTGTTCTGTGGTACCAAATCAAATGTCTTATGGAAGTCTAAGTATATGATGAAAATACTATTGCCCTTATCAATAAACTTGTAATGTCATCAAAAATATCACATTACTTCAACAGTCTATTTTTCATAAACCCATGTTGATTGGCACTAATTACATTACCTTCTTTTAATTCTTTATTAATGGAGTTCTATTAGCTGCTCTATGATTCTGCCATGGATCAATGTTAGGGAAACAGCTAGGTCATCCCGTTAACTGTTTGAAAAATCAGCCCAACATTAGATATCTTCCAGTCTTCTCTTCCACTCTTCCAAGACTTATTGGAAATCAACCTTAACAATCCAGAAATTTTCTATGCCAACTCTTTTAGAACTCTTGGATTAAAGATACCTAAACTTACTGGTTTAAAAATGTCTGAATTTAGTAGCTTCTATTTAATATCATTCAAAGACACTAGTTCAATGAAAGAGTGTAATCATCACTGGATAATAAAGCTATACAATCTTTTTCTTACCAAAATACGGAACTGAAATATTTTATTGAACACCTCTGCCTTTTTGGCATTACTATTGCTACTTTCTAACACTGTCAGGACTCTTTTTGTTTCGGAAATAATTAAAAGCCTCTTTCTCACTGTCTGAAAATCTGCTGGCTTTAGATGGCTCCTTGTGTCCCTTTATTTCCCTTATCAATTTTCTACAATGCCTGATTTCTGATTTATATTCATTACTATCAACATCCCTTTTCTTGCATTGATGGTTTTTTTTTTTATTTTCCCAGCTGCCTTTACTTGCTCTCGAAACTAAATTTTTTTAACCAATTCAGCCTTCTTCCTTGATTGTGGGATCGAGCCACTTGGGTGTTCCTAAATGATTCCCCATTATCAATCATATTTTTCTGATTACATTCTTCCTCCCAGCTGATTCAACTTAGGGTACGTCTAGACTACATGCCTCTGTCGCCAGAGGCATGTAGATTAGGCTACCAGACATAGGAAAATGAAGCGTCGATTTAAATAATCGCCGCTTCATTTAATTACATGGCTGCCGCGCTGAGCCGACAAACAGCTGATCAGCTGTTTGTCGGCTCAGCGCGATAGTCTGGACACGCGGGTGTCGACATCAAAGGTATTTGTCGACCACCCAGGTATGCCTCCTGGAATGAGGTATACCTGGGTGGTCGACAAATACCTTTGATGTCGACACCCGCGCGTCAAGACTATCGCGCTGAGCCGACAAACAGCTGATCAGCTGTTTGTCGGCTCAGCGCGGCAGCCATGTAAATTTAAATGAAGTGGCGATTATTTAAATCAACACTTAATTTTCCTATGTCTGGTAGCCTAATCTACATGCCTCTGGTGACAGAGGCATGTAGTCTAGACGTACCCTTAATTATTTTCAGCTTTGTGAAACTGGCCCTGTTAAATCATCAGGTAGGTATATTTTATATACAGAAATAAAATGTGTTTTGACTTTATTCTCCTAGCGTATTATAAATGTGATCAAGTCATGGTCATTTGCACATAAGCTATATTAATATGTAGTTATGTGATCTGTTCCTTTTTATCGGTTAAGGCAAGGTCGACTATAGAATTTCCCCATGCTGGCTGCAACGAATTGTTAAGTATACCGTTTAGAAATGCCAAGTGTGTTTGAATACTGGCAGCATGAGGCCTCCAGCATATTTCACTCAAGCTGGTGAAAGGTTTTATTAAAGAATAAATAAAACTGACCTCCAGAGCACCGAGGGGAAAGGGAGGGACGCACTGGCAACAGCTGCAGCGGGTGGAAATTTCTCCTCGGTGCACACAGCAGCTCTGATTATCTGTCCTCCCCCAGGAGGTGGGGAAGTGGAAAAGGGAAACCAATCGGAAGGGGATTTTCCAGCAGACTTGTAGAAGGGTCAGACACCCAGCAGCCCCCTGGGAAAGTCAACGGGGTTGGGAGGTCTAAGAACCACAGATGGAAAAAGCATTTGGGTTTAGATCATCCAGCCTATGCCCTGCCAGTGCAGAACTTTTCTCTTCTCAGCACTGCTGTGTCCACATAGCTCCTACCCTTTATAGACCTGGGGGGGATTTTTATAACCTCTAGGTCAGTGGTCCCCAACGCAGCGCCTGCGGGCACCATGGCGCCCGCCGGGCCATTCCTGTGCGCCCGCCGACTGATCAGGGCTGGCCCCGCTCCTGGGTGTGCAGCACTTGGGCAGCCCCACCCCTGGGTGCGCGGTGCATGGGCTGTGCCGGCCCCGGGAGTGCAGCGTATGGGCTTCCCCGCCCCAGGGCACACGGCACAGGAGCAGCGCTGGCCCCAGGTGCGCGGCACATGGGCACTGCCAGCTCCTGGGCACGCGGCACAGGAGCAGCGCTGGCCCCAGGCATGCAGCGCATGGGCTGTTCCGGCCCCAGGCATGCGGTGTATGGGTGGCCCTGCCCCTGGGCGTGCAGCACAGGAGCGGTGTCAGCCCCGGGCGCATGGCGTACAGGCAGCTCCACCCCGGGCATGCGGCACAGGAGTGGCGTCGGCCCCGGGAGTGCGGCGCATGGGTGGTGCTGGCACTGGGCATGCGGCGCGTGTGCGGTCCCGCCCCCGGGCGCATGTGCAGTCCCACCCCCGGGTGCCCGGTGCTTGAAAGGCCCCGTCCCCGGGCACCCGGCAGCCCCAAAAGGTTGGGGACCACTGCTCTAGGTCACTGCTAACCTCACTACACGTGCTCAGTGCAGTTAATATACCTGCACAGCCCAGATTCTTCATCGTTTTTAACTATTCTCTGAGGTCCCTCTCAGCGCTGAAGGTGCTACTGGAGTTTAGATTCACCAGAGCTTAATCCCTCCCTGCTCCCCAGACGGTGTGCAAGCCAATGGAAGAAGTGCTGCTGTTGCCACGTTGCAGGGGGAAGTTGTGTTTCACTAGCTGTCTAGGGTAACTTGAGTTCCTCAAGAATCATCTGGGAACGGATCCCTGCAATATTGTCATGTTGGAGCACAGAGCAGGCGGGGGCGGATGAAATGTGCCAGCGATAAAAAGTCAGGAGGCATCGTCAGCGCCGAGGGGATGAGACGACTGTACCGGAAGATGAGGATGACTTTGAAAACCGGAGGAATGGCAAGGGCATGCCCAGTGGGTGCAGCTGGGTGGGGCCTGCTGGGCCCAGAGCTGCCCTTTAACCCTTTGTTCACCAGCACGGGGCTCTCCTGTCCCGCCAGAGGGGGCTGGCGGGTTCCGAGAGGCCTGCCTCGCCTCGCACGGCGACAGGGGGGGTCTGTAAGGGGAGTGTCCTGGCATGTGAAGAGCTTTTGAAGCGCGTGGGCACAAGAGCAAAGGGGATGGCCCTGAGCACAAGCAAACGGAGGCTGGAAGCGAGAGGAAGGTGCCTGCGCCAGGCGCCAAGAGCGATGTTCGGCAAGGGAAGACGCTCTCTTTCCCAGGCGCTGTGACCACTGCCCCCGCAGCACGGGGAGCAAGCGCGGCACCAGGACAGCAGTTTTCAAATCGCCTTGGCTGGCGACCCAGCTGAAGAAAATTGTCAAGTGCCCCAAATGAACCAGGGATGAGGGGGTTGGGGCGTGGGAGCTGAGAGGGGCTGTGGGGGTGAGGGGCTCAAGGTGTGGAAGGGGGCAGGGATGAGGGACTTGGGATGCAGGAGGGAGCGGTGGGCCGGGGGCCTCAGGCCTAGGGGCTCAGACTTACCTCCGGCAGCTCCCGGGCAGCGGCACAGCAGGGGGCTAAGGCAGCCTCCTGCCTCTCCTGGCGCTGCAGACCACCTGCGCCCCAGGAGCAGCTGGCAGCGGGTCTGACTCCTAGGCGGAGGGGCGCAAGCAGCTCCACGCGGCTCTCGCCCACAGGCACCGCCTCCCGGCTCCCATTGGCCAGTTCCTGTCCAATGGAAGTGCGGAGCTGCTGCCTGGGAGGGGGGTCAGCGTGCAGAGCCCTGCGGCCCCCCTGGCTAGGAGCGGGTCCTGTTGTTGGCCCCTTCCGGGGGGCAGCGCAGTGTCCAGACCTACTGAACCTAGCCCCGTGGACTCCAGAGAGCGGATCGTGCCCCAGCCTCCGCCAGGGAGCAACTCTGAGGGGACTTTGAATGGCCCCCTCGGCCGCGCTGCCCAGAGCCACCAGTGTCCCCGGGCGGCCCGGGGACCTGCATCCCACGCCCAGAACTGGGTTCCGTCCTGCTCTTTGCACCCTTGCCCAGGGGAAAAGCATGTTGCTTGGGCACAGCTCCTGCCCCAGCCCCTGCCCGCCGGTGCGGCAAAGCAAAGCACCACACACAGTCAGCTGCTGCCCTCTCTGCATGCACAGACGCCCGGGTTCATTCCGAGTCTGTGGGAGCAGCGGGGGCCACGAGGCCAGTGCCAGGAGGCACCTGCTTGGCCCTGATTAGCTGCAGCTCCGGCTCGTTATCTTGCTTGGATTGCGAGCAACAGATGGGAAATAAGGTCTGATCAGTGTCAGCGCCAGGCACTGGCTTTCCAGCTGACTGACATGAAAGCCTTTGACCTGGACCAAGATTAAGTTACCGCATGTCTGGTTCCAATCATTCACCCCCTGCCAGACCAACAGACATCCTCCCCCTCCCTAGCGCGCTGGCCTGACGCGGCGTCCTCCTTCAGGGACTGCCCCGCCAGCCCCGTGCCGGCCTCTCTGCCTCACTGCTCACCTGCCTTTGGCAGCAACGGGCCACGAGCGGTTCCGGCAGCTGACGGGTGAAACCAGAACCGTGATGCCAAGAGACACTCACCGGAACTGGGGCGGCACGTTGTGAGTTCAGAGCAGCCAGCGCTTCGACTGGGGCAAAGCTCTCGCCGGGGCTGAACGTGGCAGCTCTTTTCCCCCCAAAGGCAGGGCTCTGGCTTTTCCTGGGAAGTGCAGGCAGGAGGGTCCCCCTGAAACGGGGCCTGACCGCAGCCAAACCTGGGATGGCAGGGACGTTCAGGGCCAGGCGCTGGCAACCGTAGCAAAGGGCCGGGGCTGTTTCTAGGGCTCACCTGCAGTAGGTTGAAAGCCTTAAAAAGGGCGGGGACGGGTGAGCAGCGACGGGCGTCCACCAGCACGGTGAGGCCGAGCGCTCGGCACGCGGCCCTGGGAGGGAAAGGAAAGACGTGGTTAGTGCGTGGGCAGCCCGGGCGAGTCCCGCCGTCCTGTCCAGGAACAGGGGGCGCCGCTGCCGATGCACCTCTGTGAAGGGAAGCCCCGAACGCCTCCTCTTATGAGCTGCAATAGTTCCCGCTGGAGATGCCCAGACTGCTCTGGTTTTCCCTTCCCCTTTACCAAGCTAATTCCTGCTGCCACCTCCTCCCATGGCGCTGCCACTCCAGCCATGCGGCTCCCCTGCCCAGACGCCAGCAGCAAACCCGCACGGTCCATCGCACCTCTGGGGAGGCAGGCTGCGCGGAGGGAGAGCCAGCCCTTGCTGCCCGTGCCCGAGGATGGGCACCCAGCAACCCTGCATCCTTCGGATGCTCCGGCGCCGATGCTCACACTGGGAACAAACTGTGTCCTTAAAAGCATTGCAAAACACAGACCCCAGGGGAGTCTGGGAGGAGTCGGGAGGGAGCCCTGTCAGCCAGGGAGCGCAGGGGGACTGGCAACGCACAAACCGGCGCATTCTGAAAGCGTTTAGCCCTGCCTGGCAAAGTGCCTGATCCGGCTCTGTTCCAGGGGCCTGTCCGTCACTCATCCAACGCTCTTGGAAAGGTGTCCTGGGACTGCTGGGCTACGCCGGGATTGGCAGTGTCATGTTTGCCAAGCCCTGTGTCCTGAGTCAATGCAGATCAGTGAGGAATGGTGCGGATTTATAGCAATGCCTGGGAACGCACACAAAGCCTTAGTACACGGCATGGCCAAAGCACCGAGGCCGCAGGCTGAACCTCTCTCGTTCAGCAACCTCCATGATCTCCGTTAGCCGGGTGTCCACTTAGCATGGGGGTGGCCAAGTTTCCCGCAGTCCCGTAAACTCTGTTTACAGCCACCCTGGCTCGCAGGGTTTGGCTCTAACTTACCCCTAATGTCTGCTAAGAGCCCAGCAAGCCGTGGAATCGTTGGTCACGCTGGTGCCAACATGGACCTGCCGTGGTGGGGCACGTGCTCTGGTTCGCCAGCGGCCAGGGCCCAAGGGTGCCGGACTAGAGAGGTTCAACCTGCACTTCCAAAGCTGCCTGGGGCCAGTGCCCTCGAACTCGCCCCCAGTCCGGCAGCCCCCGGTCGAGCTGGCCCGCCCGGGCGGGACGAGTCACCCACCTGGGGATGCTGTGTAAGTAGAGGAGGAGGCGCACCAGCTCGGCGGTGTTGCAGTGGGGGTTCAGCCAGACGGTGTTCCTCGTGGTGATTATGGCCACCGCACGCCCACTCTTGTCTCTGGTGCCTGGAAAGGAGCATTTCGTTTCACCTCTGCAGCTTGGGGAACCCTGGAGGAGACCCTCCCCCCAGATCACCCCCAGGGCAGCCCCTCTCCCCACAGCAACTCCCCAGAAAATTACAGCATTGCCAGGGGGACCAAAGGCTCTTCCCCCCGCCAGCATTGAGCAATAGGCCAGAGCCCGTCGGGGACGAGCAGGATCAGCCCGGTGCCCCCTGGAGCCATGTGGGTGCAACGCACAGGCCTGCCGGGCGTGGGCACTGCCCCACGGCGTGGCCCTGGGACCACTTCCGGAGAGAGGGAGTTTGCCCTGAGCCCTAGCCGGGAGCCAGCTGGTTTTGAGCTGCGCGGCAGAGGCTCGTGCTCTAAGCGCCGGTGGTCCTGGTGTTACGTTCGCTGCTTGCACGGCCTCTGATAAAGATCTGAGGAGTTACTGGAAGCAGCGATTCAGGTCCACCCTCGGCCCGGCACCACGTCAGGGAACCCCGGCTTGACGGGCAGAGAGCCCGCTGCGCCCTCCGGCAGGCTGACTCCCTTTGCAGCTGGCTGCTGTCAGCTGGAAGCAATTTACACGGAACCGGGCGCAGCCGACTCCAAGGCAGCCTTCCTGCTCCCGCCGCAGGAGCAAAGCCCCATGTCCCCGCACCAGAGCAGCAGGCTCCTCGCACAGCAAAGGCACCGAGAGGGAAGCAGCAGCTCCTATTCTGGGCCAGCACAAGGCTGGGGAGAGGCAACGTGCCACGGACCAGGCGGCGCTGAGGGCTGGAGAGAAGCAGCGTGCCACGGTCCAGATGGCACTGAGGGCTGGGGAGAGGCAGCGTACCACGGTCCGGGTGGCACTGAGGGCTGGGGAGAGGCAGCGTACCATGGTCCGGGTGGCACTGAGGGCTGGGGAGAGGCAGCGTGCCACGGTCCAGATGGCACTGAGGGCTGGGGAGAGGCAGCGTGCCACGGACCAGGCGGCGCTGAGGGCTGGAGAGAAGCAGCGTGCCACGGTCCAGATGGCACTGAGGGCTGGGGAGAGGCAGCGTACCACGGTCCGGGTGGCACTGAGGGCTGGGGAGAGGCAGCGTACCATGGTCCGGGTGGCACTGAGGGCTGGGGAGAGGCAGCGTGCCACGGTCCAGATGGCACTGAGGGCTGGGGAGAGGCAACGTGCCACGGTCCAGATGGCACTGAGGGCTGGGGAGAGGCAGCGTGCCACGGTCCAGATGGCACTGAGGGCTGGGGAGAGGCAGCGTACCACGGTCCGGATGGCACTGAGGGCTGGGGAGAGGCAGCGTACCACGGTCCGGGTGGCACTGAGGGCTGGGGAGAGGCAGCGTACCACGGTCCGGGTGGCACTGAGGGCTGGGGAGAGGCAGCGTACCACGGTCCGGATGGCACTGAGGGCTGGGGAGAGGCAGCGTGCCACGGTCCGGATGGCACTGAGGGCTGGGGAGAGGCAGCGTGCCACGGTCCGGATGGCACTGAGGGCTGGGGAGAGGCAGCGTGCCACGGTCCGGATGGCACTGAGGGCTGGGGAGAGGCAGCGTACCACGGTCCGGGTGGCACTGAGGGCTGGGGAGAGGCAGCGTACCACGGTCCGGGTGGCACTGAGGGCTGGGGAGAGGCAGCGTACCACGGTCCGGATGGCACTGAGGGCTGGGGAGAGGCAGCGTACCATGGTCCGGATGGCACTGAGGGCTGGGGAGAGGCAGCGTACCACGGTCCGGGTGGCACTGGGGGCTGGGGAGAGGCAGCGTACTACGGTCCGGGTGGCACTGAGGGCTGGGGAGAGGCAGCGTGCCACGGTCCGGGTGGCACTGAGGGCTGGGGAGAGGCAGCGTGCCACGGTCCGGGTGGCACTGAGGGCTGGGGAGAGGCAGCGTGCCACGGTCCGGGTGGCACTGAGGGCTGGGGAGAGGCAGCGTGCCACGGTCCGGATGGCACTGAGGGCTGGGGAGAGGCAGCGTACCATGGTCCGAGCGGCACTGAGGGCTGGGGAGAGGCAGCGTGCCACGGTCTGGATGGCACTGAGGGCTGGGGAGAGGCAGCGTACCACGGTCCGAGCGGCACTGAGGGCTGGGGAGAGGCAGCGTGCCACGGTCCGGATGGCACTGAGGGCTGGGGAGAGGCAGCGTGCCACGGTCCGGGTGGCACTGAGGACTGGGGAGAGGCAGCGTGCCACGGTCCGGATGGCACTGAGGGCTGGGGAGAGGCAGCGTGCCATGGTACGGGTGGCACTGAGGGCTGGGGAGAGGCAGCGTGCCACGGTCCGGGTGGCACTGAGGGCTGGGGAGAGGCAGCGTGCCACGGTCCGGATGGCACTGAGGACTGGGGAGAGGCAGCGTGCCACGGTCCGGATGGCACTGAGGGCTGGGGAGAGGCAGCGTGCCATGGTACGGGTGGCACTGAGGGTTGGGGAGAGGCAGCATGCCACGGACCAGGCGGCACTGAGGTCTGGCTGCCCCCAGCTCTGCCCCTTCTGTCCAATGCCCTTTCCCTTCCAGGGGCGCAGAGCTGGGCCTCCCACCGCCTTTGCTCAGGGACCCATGGAAGCTGCTGGCCCCCCACCCAAGCCAGAGACTGCTCCCATGTGGACTCCCACAGCTTGGGAGTCCACATGGGACTGAAAAGCATCCAGACGTTGAAGCTGGAGCAGGCACCGCCTCTCCCGGCAGTCTGAGCCAAGGTTGCTACAAACGGAGCCTCAGTTCTCCTGCGTCTGGGTGCAGGTCCCAGCCCCTGGTCCGGGTTTGGCCTTTCTCTGCAGGTTAACGGGCCTTGGAGGAGCTGCTATGTTTGCCCAGGAAGGTTCTTATCCACCACAGCCAAGTCACCCTCGCACTTCTCCACAGGCTGAGCCCCTGATGTCTCCCACTGCGAGTGGGGATGTAGAAACTGGCTAAAAAAGGGACCGGCGGAACGGCTAAAACCCAGCGGTTGCACAGTTCCACACTGCATACTACAGAGCCCGCAGCCAAGGCTCCTCAGGCCTGGCAGGGACAGTTTGTTGTGGGCTCTGCAGCCAGCTCTCCAGGAGCGGGGCCGGCAGCCCCTGCCAGCCATGCTCCCAGGGAGCCAGCGTGTAACCTGCGGCTGGGGGGGCCAGCCTGGGCCTGCCAGGGACAGGGGCCGCTCCAGCCAGCTGGATCAGCCTGTGCCTGCGGTGCACCGCTTGGGCTGAGCCCACCATGGACAGGGGCTGCTCCGGTGGGCCCCATGGGTCTGGAGCAGCCTCCTGCCCAGGGTGGGGGGGAGCTGCTCCAGTCCCTACCAGTTAACCGGAACTGGTAAGCCTCACCCATTAAGAATGAAGCTAACCAGTTAACCATTTCTGTCCCTAATTGGAATACATCTTCTCCAGCCCATGAGTCCGTTCTGTGGCTCTTTTCTGCGTTCTCTCCAGTTTTTCAACATCCTTTGGAATATGTGGACAGCAGGGCGGGGTAGCCATATGCTCAAACGCTTCTCTCCCAACAGCAGACGCTGGCCCGGTTAACAAATAAGACCTCCCCCTTTGTGTCCTTAATACCCTGGGATCTACAGGGCTGTCTCATCAGCACCATGGCTTGCCCCTTTGCAGTGGGACTAAGAAGGAAGGCTACATGGGGCAGGCGTCACTCCGGGGGGGTTGCCACGAGCAGAAGAGACAGGCCCGGCGGGGTGGCTGGGGAAGTTTCCTGGCTCTGAACCCCGCAGCAAGTTAGGGCTGAACAGATGTGTAAGCGCATGACATGTTAGCAGTTACACGACTATCCCGCAGTCCCTGGGGGTGGCAGCTAGTGTGCTCCGGCCCCACTCCCGGGGAGCCCCCCTATCTCCCCTCGCTGCTGCCTCTGTAGCCTGGTTCTGGCCAGTCTCTGACTCGGCCAGACAGCTCCAAGAGCCAGCCAGGGGCGCGAGGACCACAGCGCCAAGCTGGTTTTTGTGAAAGTTTAGCGTGCGCCCCGACTGGCAGCAGGCCCAGCTCAGCCCTTCCGCGTCACAACAGCGCCATCACTCACCCGGCAGGCTGGCAACACCGCTCATGAGGACTTCCAGGTTCACGTCCTTCGCTGTGCTGGGTGCAATTTGACAGCTCCTGGGTGCCCCGGAAGAGGAGGTCTCCTGGTGAATGACGGCTGCTGAGCCTTCCTCTTGGGAGCAGACTCCACCCCCGGGCTCCCAGGAACGTGTGCAAGATCCGTCCTGTATCTTTTCTCCCCCTTCCCGCTGCGGTCCTGAAAGAGAAGAGTGAGCCTGGCTGCTGACAGGAGCCGGGGGGCAGATCACAGCCCCAGGCAGAGGTGTCAGCCAACACACTCCAGATACAAGAGACCTGCCAGGACGGCGCGGACACAGGGCGCCCCAACACGCTTCAACAGCTCCGGCAGTTACTAAGTCAACAGCTGCATCCCCAGCTGCTGTCCCTTACAGCGCGGCTCATGGACAGGCAGCTTTCTAGCGGCCCACACCAGAGCCAGGTTCCGGTCCCGGGACAGCAGCTTTCTGCTCCGCTACAAAAAGGGATGTGGCTCCCCCTTTTCGCTCACCTGACGCAGACACAGACATGGAGGATCTCCACTGCCGCTTGACATGGGAGGACCGTGGACTCAGGAGGGAATGCTGTTTACACGCCCTGTAATACTCCCAAGCTCCCTTTCCCCAGTGTTGAAAGAAATGCCTTAAGTGGCGGTTGTGCCCTACAAGAACTCTGGGCAGCAGGTGGGACCCGTGAAGGGTGCCGGGCGTGAGGGGCACGGACACGTTGCGGGTTATCTCATGATGAAATCGCTCTCTGGTGGAGCCCCACTCAGGGTACACTGGCCCACCCCGGGGAAGTGAGCCAGGCACTGCGAGACAGGGGATTGGCGTTTCATAGACACATCGATTCCAAGGCCAGATGGGCCACCGTCACGTCACCATCATCACCGTTCTCCATCCCCTACACAACGCAGAGCAGAACCCCCCCCCCCACGATAATCCCTCAAAAACCAGCTCATCTGATTAGAAAATGACCCGTACGGAGAGCCCCCCTCAATGCTTGGGAACCGGTTCCAATGGCTAGTTACTCTCAGCGGCAAACATGGACACCGTCCTTCCTGTCTGATTTTGTCTGGCTACAACTTCCACCCTCCGACCACGCGTGGCCCCTCTCTGCTAGACTGACGAGCCCGCCACTAAATCTCCGCTCCCCATGTCGAGACGTCACAAGTGTCATCCCCGGCCTTCTCCTGGCTAGGTTACACAGGCTGAGCTCTGGGCGGCTGGGCTCCGTCACGGTTTCTAGCCCTTAAATCTTTCTCCCGGCTCTTCTCTGACCCCCTCAGTTCATTCAACAGCCGTTTTGAATTGTAGACACCCACGCTGGACAGGGGATTCCAGCAGCAGCCGCACCAAATACCGAGGAAAAAGAACCTCTCGACGTCTACTCCAGATTCCCGTTCATGCATGATGGCATGTCAAATGCCACAGGGCCAAGAATCAATGGCGGTGGGAACACTTCCCCCCAAAACTCCAGTTTCCAATGACGTTTTGGGAGCTAGCCACCCATTTTCAATCCCTTCCACGTATGCCATGTGCATTGGACACTGTCTGGGGTTTAATCACAATGTTGTGCAGCACCAAGTCAAAAGCCTTACAGCAACCTAAGCGTACGAAGGCAACCCTGTTCCATTCACCAGCCAAGCTTAGACGCAGTCCTAGTGTCACGTGCCTCTTGTGTGTTTAGACACTAGAAGCTGCGACAGAGACTCCCGTATAGTGTGCGGCCCAAAGCACCTGTCTGACAGGACCTTGGGCAAGCTCCCACGGATGTCCCCTGTAAAAGGCGAGAATGCGAGTTACCCCTTGAGGGAACCACACAAACCCAAATTTCATGGCGAGTGTTATGAGGGGAGCAGGCACATTAACAGCAGCCTGAAAACAGAACCCGTGGGCCCTACGCTTGCAGCGGAACGCACAAGCTACAGCAGGACTGGTCTGAAATCCCCCCGGCTAGAACCAAGGGCTGCGGTGCTTGAGTGTGGGGATCCAGGGCCTGCTCATGTGCGGGGCTGCGAGTCGGGGACTCGGCTACGAAGGGCGTCGCGACAGACTGGGGCTATCCTCGGAGACCCTGCGCAATTACGGAATTAAGATACTTCTCAGTGAATCTGGGTGAATGCCTTTGGCCCCGCTGGATGCCAAACGCAGTTGTGCACATGCCCATGGGCAGGATAAATAGGGGACCAGCAGGGAGAGCTTGAGCACTTTCCCTCAGGTGGGCCATCTCCGGAGAAGCCAACCTGCAGATATGAGGGCACTGCATCCAGGCTGAATACGCACCACACGCAGACCGGGTAAATACCATGGGAAATGTTAACCGGTTAAACGATTTAATTTTAATCCGTTAATCGGTTAAAACCCCCCTCCCAGCACAGTCTGCTCCAGGCAGGGGCCCCTGCCTCCGAGGCTTCTGCTGGCCAGCCCGCCGCGGGCATGGGGCTGCTCTGGCTCCAGCCAGCCCCGCCCAGTAGGGAGCTGCTCCGTCCACGGCTGGCCCCACGTGGGCTGGTGGGTAGCTGCTCCAGCCCCACTGGTCCCTGGGCGGACAGGGAGTTACTCCGGCCCGCGCACTGCGAGTGGGTGGGGAGGGAGCTGCTCCCCAGCCTGGCCCTTTGTTTAACCGGTTACCTCATAAGCATGCTGGTGAGGCTAATGCTCACCAGGGAACTGGTTCACCGATTAGCCTTTGACATCCCAGCAGGCACACAACCTTGTGTGAGAGCCTGCAATTTTAACTGGGCGCCCAATTTCCTCGGCGGGAAGGACGGTGATTTCATTTGTGCACCAGCCTGGGCGTCAGGTAATCTGGGGTCTGACCCCAGATCAGCCATTGAACCACCCCGTGGCTCGCGTCAAGCCACGTAACCGCACTGTGCCCTCCGGTCCCCATCTGAAAGGCTGCACGTGGCCGGGCCGCTCAGACTAACAGCCCGCTAGTTCACTGGGGGTTTCCAGGCCTCAGACTTGCTTCACCAGAGTCTAAATCTGGTGGTCGGGTCAGACTGAAAAATCTGTTGGTTTTCCTGTGGCCTTTGCTGCTGTACCAGCCTTCGGTTCTGAACGGGTCAGAACAAGACCCCTTCTATTCTTACACATTTCCATGGTGCATATTCATTAAGTGGCCACTCCCCTGGGGTGTGGGGCCTGCCAGCCCTTTCCTGGTAAACTGAAAGGGCTTAAAGCTCGGCCATGCTGCGTCGGATAAAACACTCCCGGCTCTGCCCACTTGGGCGCACAGCCACCAGGCCTCGTGAGCCTGGCTGGAGCAATGCCTCTCCTGCCAGCGTGCCTCATGCCAAGCTAAATGCTTCCAGAATCTTCTCTCCACCCCAGAGAGGCTCCTCTCAAAGCACAAGTATCAGACGTGTTTAAACAGCGTTTGATATTTGCTAGATTCTCGTCTCCCGGAGGCCGCTGCCTGTCAGAAGCAGGCTATGCGGCCCCTTCTCTCAAACACCCAGGCGACATGTTTACCTGAGGGAGGGGACGCGCCGCTGGCTGCTTCCTGCGGGGGAGGCAGGGGTTTGGCCTCGCCGCCCCTTTCAGCCTGCCGCGTTGGCCTCGTGGTATCCCCATCCATAATGGGAGAGGGCAGCAGAGCGGCCGCCGGTTCCTCGGCTTTGGCTTGTGGTGTGTCTAGAACTCCCAAGGCTGCCGAGTCATTCCCAGCCTTTGGGATGGTCCTTCTGTCCAACCCCTCGTGCTCACGAGCACTCTGACTGTTCTCCTCCCCGCCCAGCAAATTCTGTCCTGCCACGTGTGCCGGGCCACCCCCTTCCACTGGGGTTGATGACACCCCGACACTTTTGTGACCCTGGATTTCCACCCAGTGTTGTGTTTCCTCACATTTCCCTCTGTCCCTTTTGGTTTCAACTGGGCAGGTGTTCTCTGTGTGGACATCTACCACGGCACCATTGCTAGGTCGCTGGTTTGCACTCTGGCTGATCCCCATGGGCCCAGTGGCTTGCAGTAATTTAGCTTCTACTTTCTGTTGCGTACAGTCCATGACCTCTTGTCCTTTGTCCTGTGACAAGGATCCTTCCATGCCCCCTTCAACAGCAGAGGAGGACGGATGACTAGCCTGCTTCTTCCCAGGGAACGTGTGCTCATCTGTCTCTTTGCAGACTTCCTCCACGCGGACCCCCCTGTCTGACTCTCCTAATGGCTCGGCCTCCCCTGGGTGCAACAGGGCAGGCGGACTGACTTCTGCCAGCGCGTTACCGCAGTGCCCAACTGCTACGACTCTCTCGGGGGCCTCCCCTGAGGAATGGGGGCGGCCTTCTGGCAGGCTTGAGGATTCAGCTGTAATCTGCATGCCAGAGTCTCTGTCCTGCCTGCTGGGCAGGGTGGAATGTCCTGTCACAGAGACAGGAGCGAAATCCACTCCGGTGCTGTCGCCACCCCCACTGGCTCTCGAGGGGTTTTGCGTTCCCTCCCTTGTAGCAGCATTATTCAAAAGTGCTTCCAGGCTCTGCTCGGTGGCTTCATTGTCAGTTTCTGCCCCACACGCCTCACGTTCAGCTTCCAGTTTTCCAGGGGGCTCTGTGAACTGGGCCTTGTCAGCCACGCTGTCCGCGGCACAAGCGTCGTGGTAACTGCACAGAGCATATCGCCAGTCTATCATGTGTGCGCTGTGTGCTCCTGGCCCCGAGGAGGATGAACTCTCTGCGTTGCCGGTTGCAGACACAGCTGTGTGAGAGGTAGGCTCTGAATTCCCCACACTCCCCGGATCCTTGGCGTCCAGCTGGCTTTTGGGCAACGGTTCACCGTGCCACACCCGCGTGTTGTTTTCCAAACGAATGGTGTGTCCACGGTCCCCTGCATAAGAGCTCCACGATGAGTCCATCTGACTGTGCTGCTTTTGGGTGAGTGCTGAACCAACCAAACTCTTTGAGCACGTGTGACCGTCCCGGAGGGCAACGCGCCTGTGTCTGTCTGCAGAGACAGCCGCTCTTGGTCGCGGTCTAGAATGTAAGGCTTTCGACTGCGTCAAGGAGCCCGTGTGAGGCCCAAACCTTTGCAGCGAAACATCCATCAGCTCGACGTACTCTCCTTCAGGGTCACTTTCAGAGTCCGCCAGGGGCCCGGCGCTCGCCCCATTGACAAGGGTGTCGGTTGGTTCCTGAGTAGTCCTGCGAAGGACCGAATGGCCTTGCGCCACTTCGTGCGCCTGCAACGCTGCAGGTCCAGCAGCAGGCGAGGTACGTTTGGAAGGCTCCGTTGGCACGTGCAAATGGGAAGCTTCCTCAGTCATTGTGCAAGAGGTGAGATGATTTTCAGCGGGTTTTGGTTTCTCGATAAATTCAGGATGAATTACGCTACTCCAGGGAACCCGGAATATTTTACCATCGGAAGTGAGTAAACAGTTTTCCAGCGCTGTACCCATCCGCTCTCCATTGATGGACTGCAACCATGCCAGGGAGAAAATAGAGGTGTAGGAGACCTCCGGGACCACAACTTCCTCTACACTGTGCCTGTCCTTGGCCAAACATTTCAGTACGATTCGGGGAAACTTCTTTAGGTAGGGCACCACCTGCAGGTAGAAGTCCCCAGGCTTTAAGGCTCGCCAGTCGATGGAGGCCAGCTGGACTACGATCTTCTCATGGACACAGAGAGGCCAGCCTTCATGGTGGAACAGCAACCCACAGTACTGGACCTACGGGGATGAGAAAAGCATTTCAGGACCACCGATAGCAAAAGGGCACCACAATCTTTGGGTCAGAGAGGATGAATGGCTCCCCGGGAAAGCTGGCAGTGTGGCAGCTCTACTGTGGTGGCCCCAGGGCAGAGAGAAACAAGGTGGGGGCCGCGATCTCTTTTATTAGACCAACGTAGGTTGGTGAGAGAGACAAGCTTCCGAGCTCACACCCAGCTCTTCCTCAGAGCTCCGCTATAGGACAGGGAAGAACAAATGAAGCATAAGGAATGAACACGTGGGGCAAGGTGGCCTCCTACACAATTATTTTCCCTGTTTTCAAGATGGGGGGAGGGATGAGACCCAGAGAAGTGGCCAGGGACACAGAAGGATTCACACGCCCTAGAGAACTACTCGAGTCCTCAAGTCCCACCTCGGCTGTGATGTATTGGGGCAGAGGGGACAGAATGAGAAGGGAATTCCAAACAGCCTGAACTCTCTAGCAACCATGACAATGTGCAAACCTAGGCCGATGCAGCCAGACACCTGCTTACCTATTGCAAGGTTGCAGATGAACCGTTGCACTCACACAGGGGTGGGGAACCTCAGGCCCGTGGCCTGGATCCGGCCCCTGAGGCGCAGCATGGGGGAGCCCGGGCCGGTGCTCCAGCCCCCCAGCCATCCACCCGCAGGGCTGGAGCACACAAAATCTACCAGCCTGGGCCCCTCTAGGCTCTGGTGTGTGAGGGGAATATGGGGAGCGTCTTTCTCCTCAGGCAGGGGCATTTCACTTTGCTTCTCCCTTGTGTGCAGCTCTGCTAATCCCCTCCCGTGGGCGCTCTGCTAATCAGCTGGGTGGCATCTGAATCTCTGCCAGGCGGCCGCCCAAGCACACAGCTTAGAGGGAACACTGGTCCCCACTGCGCCTCCTTTCCAGTGACTGCCAAGGGTCAGCATGCAGGGCCGTGGGACCTGGGAGCGTCTGGATTTCAACCTGTCCGGAAAGGCACCCCAGCGACCCCCCCCCCCCCGGCTATGTCCATTCACTCAGCAACCCCAAAAGTGCACCGCCCCCAGCCAGACCCCCCCCCAATATCATGAGCTTGTCCCCAAAATCAAATGGACAAACAGACAAGCAGACAGCTTTAGTCATGGATTTTTGGCCTGTCCCCTGGTGCCTGGTGCCCTCCACCTGTCAGTCCCCTGAGTGGGGTGGTCGGGGTGGCCAGGCAGGCAGCTTTGGGCACTCACCGCTCGCAGGCCGGGGGTACGGCAGCCGCGCCAGCCGGGCTCTGCTTCTCCCACGTGCCAGGCTGCAGCGCCGAGAGGAAGGGGAGGGAGAGGGAGGAGCCGACCCACTGTCCAGGAGAGAGCGGGGAGGAGGACAGGGAGCCCCGCCCTTTTCAAGGTGGCCCCACAAGCACTAGCACGCAGGGACTCCCCGGGGGCTGCCCCACAAGCACGGCACCGTAGGGACTCCCCGGGGGCTGCCCCACAGGCAGGGCACTGCAGGGACTCCCCGGGGGCTGCCCCACAGGCAGGGCACTGCAGGGACTCCCCGGGGGCTGCCCCACAGGCAGGGCACTGCAGGGACTCCCCGGGGGCTGCCCCACAGGCAGGGCACTGCAGGGACTCCCCGGGGGCTGCCCCACAGGCAGGGCTCTGCAGGGACTCCCCGGGGGCTGCCCCACAGGCACTGCTCTGCAGGGACTCCCCGGGGGCTGCCCCACAGGCAGGACACTGCAGGGACTCCCCGGGGCTGCCCCACAGGCAGGGCACTGCAGGGACTCCCCGGGGGCTGCCCCACAGGCAGGGCACTGCAGGGACTCCCCGGGGGCTGCCCCACAGGCAGGGCACTGCAGGGACTCCCCGGGGCTGCCCCACAGGCAGGGCACTGCAGGGACTCCCCGGGGGCTGCCCCACAGGCACTGCTCTGCAGGGACTCCCCGGGGGCTGCCCCACAGGCAGGGCACTGCAGGGACTCCCCGGGGGCTGCCCCACAGGTAGGGCACTGCAGGGACTCCCCGGGGCTGCCCCACAGGCAGGGCACTGCAGGGACTCCCCGGGGGCTGCCCCACAGGCAGGACACTGCAGGGACTCCCCGGGGCTGCCCCACAGGCAGGACACTGCAGGGACTCCCCGGGGCTGCCCCACAGGCAGGACACTGCAGGGACTCCCCGGGGGCTGCCCCACAGGCAGGGCACTGCAGGGACTCCCCGGGGCTGCCCCACAGGCAGGACACTGCAGGGACTGCCTCAAGGGCCTGACAGCTCCAGGCCTCTGGCCCGCCCTGGGGCTCTCTCCTAACCGCCCCTTATTTCCCAGCAGGCTCTGCCAGGGGCTCGGGCCTGCCTGGACTCCCCCCTGGGGACTACACTTCCCAGCAGGCCTTGCGGTCAAACCACTGGCTGGGGTCGCCATGGCGCCTGGGAGGCCTTGGGGCTGCCCTGCAGGGTGAGGGCCTTCCCAGCAGGGCCCAGCACTGTCTAGAGCATCCCTAGCAGTGTCTGTCCAGCCTGCACTTAAATGTCTCCAGGGATGGGGATTCCACAGCCCCCCTAGGCCACTTATTCCAGGGTTTGATCACCCGGACAGGAAGTTTTTCCTAATGTCCAACCTAAACCTCCCTCGCTGCAGTTCAAGCTCCTTGCTTCTTGTCCTGTCACCAGAGACCAAGGGGAACAATTTTTCTCCCTCCTCCTTGTAACACCCTTTTAGACACTTGAAAGCTGCTCTCATGTCCCCTCTCCATCTTCTCTTTTTTAAACTCAACAAGCCCAGTTCTTTCAGCCGTCCCTCCTAGCCCATGTTCTCATTGTTGTTGCTCTCCTCTGGACCGTCTCCAATTTCTCCACATCTTTCTTGAAATGTGGTGCCCAGCACTGGACACAATATTCCAATTGAAGCCTGACCAGTGCAGAGTAGAGCAGAAGAATGACTTCTCGTGTCTTGCTCAAAACACTCCTGTCCATGCATCCCAGAATTGTGTTTCCTTTTTTGTCAACAGCGTCACACTGTTGACTCATATTTAGCTTGTGGTCCCACTCTGACCCCTAGATCCCTTTCTGCGGGACTCTCTCCTAGACAGTCACTTTCCATTCTCTGTGTGTGAAACGGATTAAGAAGGAGTGTCTCTGTAAACCCCACGTGCTCCCCCACAACCACTGCCTGCCCCTCAGAGACCACGTCTCCTCTTCCACAGGGTCTCTGTGGGCAAATCCGCAAGAGGGGAACACAGAATCAGCAGGGCTCCCCCCACAGGCCTCAAGGAGCCTGCACGTGCTTTTACAGATGCCCCCCACGCCTGCCCCCGGGTGCGGACAATGTCAGAGGAGCAGCCCTGCCAAGGGACACTCAGGCAAGAACGCTGGCACAGGCCAGTGCTCGATCGCCACTTCTGTGCACGTTCACACACCAACACATGACTCACTTGTAAGTGTGTGAGTGCAAAGTGTGTGTGCAAGATTGCACAAACCTCCGCTGGAGGCCACGAGCCCCCAGGCCCAACAGCTTAACAGTGGTGCCAAGGTTTGCAATGTCATCGCCATTCTCATGACAGTTGTTTTTCTTAAAGCCCCATCACCGGGACACAAGTGATTGGCCAAGAGTCTCCGCTTTTATTTTTTCACTAGTAAGTTTCTAGCCCACACGGCTGCGCAGAAAACCTTGACAATGTGCCCCGAGTACACCCTAACGGCTCCAAAAGCAGCCAGCAAAGAGAAAGAACCCCGGTGTGTTATTTTTACCAGTCATACGGTTTCTGAGCCAGCCGACTGACTTTGGAAGACCTGACTCATAATTTTTGGATGCCTGGCTCTGACAATGCTGGAATATTGTCAAGAGCATAATCTCAGAGTCACAGTAGCCGCAAAGTAGCGTGACTCCTCCTCACGGCTACCAAGTCTGGGAACAGTCCAGCAACCATCAGCACGGAGTGGGGGTTCTGGGCAAAACACCGACAGGCAACGTTTCATACAGAGTGTTTTCCTGCTGGCAGCAGGATCTGGCATCCCCACCCCATAGCACTGGGGAGAGGCCGGGGGTTAGAGACTACTGAGGTACATCTGCTGGGTCCCTGAGTAAGGTCAGGGGAAAGGGTAGGGCTGGGCAGGCGGCCCTTGGTTTGCCCAGACCACACCAGCCCCACCCACCCTTGTCCAGACCTTCACTCCTCTGCTTTAGAGCTCCTGGCTATGCGCCACACAAAGGCACCAACCCACTTCTGATTTCTGAATGTGGGTTCTGATTTCTGCATGTAGGTTCTGATTTCTTAATGTAGGTTTCAATACCTAACCCTACCCCGTTTCTTGATGATCTGCCTGTCTACAGACTATAAACATAAACACACACAGTCCTGATACTTTCGGCCAGCCCTTTGATGGCCTAGAGCTCCAAGAAGGTTTCCGGAGGAGCTGTCCACAGGCCCCTGGGAGAGAGATACTTACGCAGGCATCCTGCTGAATGCATTGCAAGATGTGCTTTGACGGAATCAGGAAATCTATGAGGTAGCGCAGACCATCCCCATGGTACGTTTTCTCCACCACGTCAAAAACCTGGCCCAGAACCGTAGCTGCTGTGGCCTCAAAGGGAGGGTAGAGTCCGGACAGGGTATTCTGGATGCACCTGTCCAACGATTCGGAGTCCTGTCAAGAGAGAGAACATTAATGGCACCAGGGTGTGGCATGGCCCAGGTAAGCCTCGGACAGAGCAGAGGTGACAGGACCCCAAGACTCGTGGGGCACAGCAAAGCAAAGGAGGAAGAGCGTGAGTCCTTGTTAGCATCCTTACTGTGTGAAGCAGTGTGCCCTGTAAACTGAGCGCTTGGGCAGCCACTCTGGAGAGATTCCAAGGCTGCCCAGCTGATTAGCAGTGCTACCACAGTGCCCACAGCTGGCAGCATGGATTTCTCCTGGTGGTGCGCATGTATAAGTGCACAGAACAAAACTTATTCTGCACATGGTTGCCAGAGAGCTCTCCCAGTAGCCTCTGCCGCAAGGAGGCTCTGCAGTCAGAGAGACCTCAGATGAGGATCTGCAGGGGAATGGGAGTGGACTCTCCTTTCTTTCTAAAAACACAAATCTGGAGCGCTCGGTGAGGGCACGTCCATTATTCCCACGCTCCAGCATGGCCCCAGAGCCCACACAGAGGAGTCAGAACTCATCTCGCTAGCGGGCCACCTTCTGTGTCCCCTTCTGTGGGGTCAGTCCAGGGACATCAAGTACGTAACTCCATTTACACCCGCGAGAGTGGGCTAAAACTTTCCCCCTCCCTGTAGAATTTCAGCACAATCCCTTTGGACCCCGCTGGTGGATCAGTGGTATTCCCTGCGCCAGACACTCCCAGCGCACAATCGGGTGCTGGCAAGACCACGTCAGTGGGGCCCGGCAGGTGAGAACAGGGCCTGGCATGAATGATAATAGTTCCCGTGACGTCTGGAAGCAGCAGGGATTTATCTCAGCAGCGGAGCTGGGCCCAGAGGCGCTGGCGTGACCTGTAGCCGGCTGACAACAGCTGCGTCACCCAGGCTGTAAATGTAGCTCAGTGGTGCGGTGACTTGAAGACGCAAACGTGGTGCCTTAGCACACCCAGCTGCAGCCAGGGCACCATGGGAAGAACAGGGCTTTCCTTTGGGGCAGGTGTTCTCAACTGGGTCTGACTCGCGCTCTCTCGTAGCGTTGCTGCTGTGTGGTACATGCAGGCCCTGTCTCCTCTGCCACAGCGTGGAGACTCACCCTTCCCTTGTGCCCTGCCCTTGCAGAGACTCACTTGCTCTGGGAGATGCACAAACACGAATCCGCTTGTTAGTGTGAAGCCTTTGACTGGCCTGCAAGCTCACCCGGCCCCTGGCTCACATTCCATGTGCCCCCCCGGCAAGGTTTGGTGCCCCCCAGCTCAGAACGTACGACCGGCTGACTGAATTTCTGCACAAAGCCACTCAAAGGGAACACAGCCCCTGCTCTGGGTGTGCCTTGGCCATTCCTTAAAAGTCCAGCTGGAAAACAGACAGCCCCCAATCAGCCTTCAGACAGGAAATCAGGAGAAAATCCCCTGGCGACCCTCGCTCGCCCTGCCCAGCTCTGGGTGCACGCCAAGGAGCTACGGCCTTTCACCTGCAGAGCCAAAGACACATTCCGGGTAGGCAAAAAAGCCAAAATGACTTGGGTAGCTGCGACTTGGGGACACAGCTCCAGCCAGCGGGGTCTGAACAGCATGTTAGGACAGAGGGGCGCTGGCAGGGTGGGAGGGTGAGAAGTAGCCCCCACAGCAGGGAAGGGCAGTAAGTGGGCTGCAGGCCAGACGTGGTTCACCAGGGTTAGCCTCTGAAGGGCTGCCGGATGCTTTACTCACCTGCACGTCCGTGGATATGGCTGGGAACGGTGACTGGCGCTGCGAGTGGCCAGACCAGTGAACGTGTAGGTAAATAAAGCATCTGGCGGCCCTTCAAGGGCTAACCCTGGCGAACTGCTTATTGGCCACCCCTGACCACAAGAGCTCAGTTTGGACCTCCCTGGTCCGGCACCCTCGGCCTGACTGGTCCCGGATGAGGGATTTTGCTAGACCAGGAAGGTCAATTCTGGCCCACCCCTTGCAGCCCCCTTCCCCACCCTTTTGCCCCACCGGGCATCCCAGCTCCCCTGAGCAGTCTATGTGGGCCGTACGCTGGGCTTCCCACCCACCCCCCTCCTCATTCTGCCATCTGCCACCACTGAGAACAGCCTCTCTCCATCCTCTTTGGAACCCCCCTTCAGGTAGCTGAAGGCTGCTATCAAATCCCTCCTCACTCTGCTCTTCTGCAGACTAAACAAGCCCAAATCCCTCAGCCTCTCCTCACAGGTCATGTGCTCCAGCCCCTAATCAGGCTGTGGCCCAGTGCCTCGCCTTAATTTGGTTTTAATTAAACCAAAGATTGCTAGCTAATCGTTCCCGAGTGCTTGTTTTTGAGCAGCAGCTGTCCCGACCATCCTGCACACTGTGCTGCAGCACTTCCAGGGCTGTCCCATCCAGGCCAGCCACATGTGGAAGTGATTTTCTCTCATTTCATTTGGTGGAGCAGCACTTTTCTCTGTGAGCTGCGTGATTCGCAGGCTTGTGGCTGCATGCCGGCTGAGGCGGGGGTGGAGCGGGGTTGTGGTAGCACATTGGACCAGCCCTTCTCTGGTGCTCCACTGAGTTTTGCAGCATGTAAACAAAACAGTCATAGGCCAGGTCTTCACTAAAGGGGAAGGTCGAGCTAAGATACGCAACTCCAGCTATGTTAATTACGTAGCTGGAGTTGACGTACCTTCATTCGAGTTTCCATGCGGTCTTCACAGCAGGAGGTCAACGGGAGCAAATGGTCCCTTTGGCTTCCCTTCATCCTCGTGAGGAGCAGGCATACCAGTGCTGATGAGGGCACCCTCTGAGTTTGATTTAGTAGGGCTTTACTAGACCTGCTCAATCAAACTCCAAAAGATCGATGGCGGCAGTATCGACCTTCTCAGTGTGATGTTTGAGGTTATAGTGTGTGCTGGCTGTGTTGTTATTGTTGGGCAGTTGTGCTGATTTGTGCTGGGAGATTTGTGAGAATGGTGAAGGTGATTCTGCGTGCTGTCCTAAGTGACTGTGCATGTTTGGGATTCCTGTGCTGCTGGCCTGGGTGGGTGGTTGCGTTAATTTGGATCAGAAGGTTTTGTGCGAGGAGATTTGTGCTGAATTGTGTGGGTGGCAGTTGGGGGCGTGGATGCAGCAGTTGGGCCAAATAATCTGCTGTCTGTGGCATCTCCCTCATACAACCAATGAAATTGTTGTGTGCAAGTTAGCTGTGGGCCACAGTGGTGAAGCACTCTTGGCACGGCATAGATATGTTAGTTACTGCCGCTGTATGCTCCCTGGGCATAAACGGGGCCCCTTTACAGACCATCAAGGCCAACAAGAGAGCTCTCAGCCAAACTATAGGACTCCCGATCCTTTCCTGAGGAGACTTGTAAGGAGATGCTGTAGCCGGTTGGATTTTTCCCCTCCTCGCCAGCACGCTTGTGTCCTCGTTTGATTTCCTCCCATTCCCGTTAACGATAACCTTACACCTGTTCCCACCTCTGGACTTCAGCCCCGTGCGTGATGCGCCAGGAGTCTCCATCCCCAAGGCCTCCTGGTACCAAGGCGAAGGAGACATTCCTGTTTGTGAGCAGCCTCCAGCGAGGGAAGTGAAACTTCACGGATATCAGCTCGGCGGCACCGCCAAGGCAGTGCATAAACTTTCAGTCAGACCCGCCTAAAGATGTTTGCTTAACATCTTTTCGCCAGAAGCATTGTCCCCTTTCAGCACGTTTTACGCCACAGGGATCAGCGTGTGCTAAGAAAGGGAGGAGACCCCATCAGCAAAATGGCTGAGCAGGGCCAGAAACTTTATCTTCGCATCAGCAAGCACTTATATCAATCAAGATTTGCGTTCCGTGATCAGACGCATTTCCCTGGCGCTGAAAGGCAGGAACGAGTTCCAGCGGCTAGAAGCTGGAGCCAGACAGAGAGGGCGAGAAGTCACTGGAACGAACTACCAAGAAAAGTGATTGAGCCTCCATCTCTTGAAATCCTCAGACTAGATATCTTTCTGGAAGCCCAGTCGGAGTACACAGGTGCCGGGGTGGGAAGGGAAGGGGTCTGAAATACAGGTCAAATCAGATGATCTGACAGGCCCTTCTTTGGCCCTAAACTCTGAACCATTCTGACATACTGATGCAATGTCACAATGCTGTAGTATCAATGTCACAGCGTCCTACAGCAATGCCCTGGTCATGTTCCACTAACTCTATGGAGGGAGCTGCTTGAGCACTGACCTATGGTCTCTAGTCAGAGTCACCCAACTTTGCAGCTAACACCTGACCCTAGAGTGCTCTGAACCTCTGGCCACGAGGATGGGAGCTCTCAAAAACAGGGGAGCTGCTGGGTGCAGAGAGCTCTCTGGATAACCTGCCCATGAACACATAATGGGACAAAATCCTTTGTTGGAATGTTTCATGACTTCTGTGGAGAGAGGGTTATAAAATCATGACAGAGGTGGAGAAAGTGAATAAGGAAAAGTTATTTACTTTCTTCCATAACATAATAACTAGAGGTCACCACATGAAACAAATGAGTAGCAGGTTTAAAACAAACCAAAGGAAGTTTTTCTTCACACAACACATAGGCAACCTGTGGAACTCCTTGCCAGAGGATGTTGTGAAGGCCAGGGACTTCATTTTTGAACCCTGTTGAACTAGATAAATTCATGGAGATTAGGTCCATCACTGCCTAGTAGCCAGGACAGACAGGGATGGTGGCCCTAGCTTCTGTGTGTGAGAGGCTGGGAATCAGTGACAGGGGAGGGGTCGCTTGATGATTCCCTGTTCTCTTCACTCCCTCTGGGGCACCGGGCATTGCCCACAGTGGGCAGCCAGGGCCCTGGGCTAGAAGGACCTTTGGTCTGACCCCGTCTGGCCGCTCTTTATGTTCTAACTTGCTGGGAAAGAAAGACGTTGAGTGTCGTGAACACAAGCTCTCCTCCTCCCAAGGCCCACTGCTCAGCACTTACACGAATGGGACAACAACTTTTCCCGTGCTCAACCACAGCCTTGGAAACATGTGCCCATACGCCAGCTAACTCAGTGATACAATGAGCAGATCCCTTTCCCTGCACTCCTGCTTAGAAAGGAGTACATAGGGCCCCAGAGAGACTCCCTTTGTAGCCTTTCCGGAACAAAAGCAACCGTCCGCATCAAAGAAGGGTGGAGGCTTAAGGAGTGGTTTCTAAAAGGCAGCATTGTGCACAGGAGGGAGGGAGGCCAAGCCGTGGGTGGGGAGGGAGCTCAGACACCAAGAAGAATCCGTTCACAGGCATGTTCCCTTTCCTCCGCGGACGGGGCGGCACGCCAGGCCCCGGAGAGCATAAGAAGCAGCTTGTTCCGAAGGGAACCGGAGAGGCAGCAGAACTTTGAAGGAGCCCCCGGCCATTCACAATGTGCCGTGCTCCCGGGGCACTGCGATGGGGGAGACCTGGCGCTGTGGGAATGCCCGCGAGTGGCGGGCGCGTGGCCAATGGAGAAGCACGCTGACAAATGGCGGTGAACGCGCGCTTGGCTATATCCTGCCGGGAAATTCCCCTCTGCCTTTCCCAGGGCACCCCCCGGCAGGGCTGACTGGTGAGGAAAGACGCGGGGGGGCGCCACTGGCCATGTGACTCCTCCCCACACCACCTGGGGGAGGGCCAGGACAACGCCCCCTCTTTCCAAGGCCCCACCCCTGCTCCACCTCTTCCCACCCCCATCCCGCACCTGCGCCCCCCAGGGACTAGAGGGGGCTCTGGCACCCACAACAAGGGTCTCCCCCCCAATTGCCGGAGGCCGTGTGGGGAAGCGGAGAGACATGGTTCAGTGCCCCGGCACCTGGCTGCGTCACTCTGCTTCTCGCCAGTGACTGTGGGGGGGACGTCCCTCCCCTCCCCCAAGTGACACAGCCAGGGGGGCCGAGCAGAGTCTCATTGCTCCGCTTACACCCACAGCTGCCGGTGAGTGTGGGGCAGCGACCCCTGCTATGGGCACCAGGCCTCCCCACTAGTCCTGGGGCCACGCAGAGGCACAGCCTCTTGCCCCTCCTGCCTGTGCCATTTGGTGGGTAGGTGCCTCTAGGCCCCCCCCCCCCTCACACACACACACACACACACACACACACACACACACACACACACACACACACGTTGCAGTGTCCACAAGCCTAACCTCAGGCCCCCAGTCAATAAGGTTTTCCTGGGCAGGATACAAACGCTTCCCAGAAATCCCAGCAGAGCAGATGTGAGATTACTCCGTCCCACGGAAATCTTCCAACGTTTCCCAGCACACTGTTCTCAGTCCCACTCCACTGAGCTCAGGGGTAGGGATGTTAACAGGCGGTCACAATGGTAACCATGAAAATCTCAGCTGTTACTCGGTTACAGGCGCTTAAATAAACGGATCCCATTAACCAATAAGCAGCAGCTCAGTGGTTAATCGATAAATCGGTTGAGCACTACCATTCGTAGTCAGGGGAAATCTGCTGGTCTCAGTGAGAGGACATGATTAGGAGGCTGGAGCACTTGACCTACGAGGAGACTGAGGGATTTGGGCTTGTTTAGAGAAGAGTGAGGGGGGATTTGAGAGCAGCCTTCAACTCCCTGAAGGGGGGTTCCAAAGAAGACGGAGAGAGGCTGTTCTCAGTGGTGATGGATGGCACAGCAAGGAGCAATGGTCTCAAGTTGTGGTGGGAGAGGTCTAGGTTGGATAGTAGGACAAACCATTTCCATAGGCGGGTGGGAAGCGCTGGGCTGGGTTCCCTAGGGCGGGGGTGGAATCTCCATCCCTAGAGGTGCTTAAGTCCTGGCTTGACCAAGCCCTGGCTGGGCTGATTGAGTTGGGGTTGGTCCTGTCTTGGGCAGGGGGCTGGACTTGATGACCTTCTGAGGCCTCTTCCAGCCTTAGGATTCTATGATTCTATGGTATTTTGGCTCTGGGCACCAACGCATTATACCTGGCCAGTGATGCTCGCAGGTTGTGCAAATGCAAGCATTCAGACCGGTGGTGGATTCTCAGCATTCACGTGGTGCCTGTGACGATTCTGCCTGGAAAAGACCGGCCATCATCGGATCCTTTAGTCCAGCACCGATCTATGCGTTCCATACCAGCCAGCTACCAAACTGCCCAATGGCAGTGCCCAGCGATCCCTGCTGTCTTCTTCTGGCAGCTCGTCTTGCCTCTCCCTGCTGCTGCTTTGCCAGGAGCGTCTCTCAGCAGGGGCTGTGTGATTCACAATTCCTGGGAAATCTGACAAAGCAGGTTTTTGCCCACGAAAGCGGGTGCCGAAATCAAGTTAGTCTCCCAGGTGCCCCGGGCCCCCCGTTGTGTTTGCGGATACCGACTCACATGGCGGCCCCTCTGATGCTCGCAGGAAAGGAGAGCCAGCCGATACATTATCAGGGCTCCCTACAAGACCAAATAAGCAACCTCCGTTCTGGGCCGCATTAGCAGGCGTGTTGTGAGCCAGACATGAGGAGCCATTCTTCCGCTCTGCTCTGCGCTGGTCAGGCCTCAGCTGGAGTCTTGTGTCCACTTTTCGGGAAAGCTGTGGAGACATTGGAGGGGGTCCAGAGAAGAGCAACAATGATAAAAGCCCTAGAAACCATGTCCTGTGAGGGAAGACTGAGGGAATTGGGCTTGTTTCGTTTAGAAAAGAGCAGACGGAGCGGGGACATGAGAGCAGTTTTTCAAGTATCTAAAAAGGTGTCACAGGGAGGAGGGAGAAAAATTGTCCTATCCTCAGAGGTTAGTAACAAGCAGCAAGGGGCTTACATTGCAGCAAGGGAGGTTCAGGTTGGACATTAGGAAAAACTTCCTGCCTGTCAGGGTGGTTAAACACTGGAATAAGGTGCCCAGGGAGGCTGTGGAGTCTCCATCCCTGGAGATATTGAAGAGCAGGTTGGACAGACACCTGCCAGGGATGGTCAGACGGTGCTGGGTCCTGCCGTGAGGGCAGGGGACTGGACTCGATGACCTCACGAGGTCCCTTCTAGTTCTAGGATTCTAAGGAGGTAAGGGAAGCCGCCGCTAACTGGTGTGCCCGCCCTGGGGGAGATCAGATGGAGAGGCTGGTTTTGCGACTTTGTACAGACTCTGGGGAAAACCGGCACTTCTGTGGCAGCTTCATTCAAATGTTAAACTAGAGGGTTTTAATTAGTTCAATGAGGAAATGATTAATCTAATCAGGCCAGCAGCCTTGTGTTTGTGACTCGGCCGATGATCTCATTAGCGCTGTGCCTGGGATCACCGCTGCCATAGCCAATTCAGCGTTATGCCGGCGTTATGTGGTCCGCGGGGTGTTTTAGGCCCCAGCCTTGTGCTGGCTGCTCCAAGCCCCATTTGCCACGTTGTCAGGGAGCAGCTGGAGGTCTTGGCTTTGGGGCAGGGCCAGCTGGGATGGGTGGTGGCTGGCGCACCCCGTGGGATGGTGCCATAATTATCTTCCCCGGGTGTTTGCACTGAAACGCCCGGCGGTGAAATAGTTAACAATGCTCAGTATTTGCAGCCTGCTGGTTTGGACGGGAGGGACCGGCAGGAGGAGGTGGCTGGGCAGGTCACCCCTGCGGGTTACTGTGTCAAGCCGACTGCCGACTCCGACAGATGTCGCTGTATCAGCCCCCCAGGGAGCGGCCCTGGGTTTGCTCCCAAACGTGAGGGCTAGGAACAAACGTAGGCTCCGATTCTGGGGAGCATCGGCAGCAAGGGCAGGGCCAGCGGTGGGGCTTGGGGTCCCCATCATCTAGCACAGGGGTGAGGAACCTTTTTTAGGTTGGGGGCTGCTGACCCACAGGAAAATCTGTTGGGGGCTGCACACAAGTGAGGAGCAACCCCACCCCCACGCACATCCCCCTCACATACCAGAGCCATGGGGCGGCGGGCGGGGGAGCTAGTAGATATTGTGGCCCCCAGACACTCTGGGGTGAGGAGTTCAGTGTGTGGGTGGGAAGTGGGGGTGCAGGGTCTGGGTGGAAGGGGGCTGCAGAGCTGAAGCACCAGCTCCCCAATGCGGGAGGAGGAGCCCCAAGCCCCGGGGGCCGGATCCAGGCAAGCGGGGGGCTGGATCCGGCCCTTGGGCCATAGGTTCCCCACCCCGATCTACCATGACATGACCCGGTCACAGCGGGCGAGCCTGCCTTTGGCTACTGGCCTGCAGTTTGGGCACCCGCTTGGCCCAGGCCGTTTCATTTCCTCTCGGGGGCCTTATCTGGGGCCATCGGTGGCTCCAGGAAGCACCGTTTCACAATGACCTTCATCTCTTCCCTCAGCGAGAGGCTGCCCGGGCAGCACTCTTCCCTCTGCCGGGGACAGGCGCCCACCCAACGCTTGTCCTCCCAGACGTGGGAAGGACACTTCTCCAGCGCTTGGAGTCAGGCCCCCCTGCATGCCGCAGGGCTGTAACGCAGCAGGCACAGACGTCAGGCTAAAATACCCGGCCGGGGCGCCGGCGTGCAGGGCTGCGGCCTACGAGGAGAGGAGCCCTCTCCCTTCCTTGGATTCCAAACACACAAGAAAGGCGCAAACGCACTCCCTGGGCTTAGAGGAGCTGGTTTGCTTCCTCCTAGCACCCCAACGAGGCAAGGAGGCTGTCTCCACACCCTCACACAGTCTGCCACTAGAGCTGCGTAGGCATGGAGAGGGGAGTGCCTTAGCTGTCTTTCCTGAGGGTCTTCCGAGGGCAGCATCTCTCCTCTTGGTCTCCCTCTCCACATGGTACCTCCAAACCGAAATGGAGTCCTTCCTGCCGCATGAAATGCTGGGTGTGGTAGAGGACAGAGAAAGTTTGGTGGTCTCAGCCGAGACTTTGGCCGACGTGTTCACATCACATAGCGAGTTTTGAAACTATGCAGAGCTGCCGTGCGCGTGTGTTAGGGTTGCCCGTGTGGGGTGGACATATTCCTGGAGGTTGCACTGCATGACACAAATCTTTCACTACAGATGAATCTCTAATCCCTGAAGACTCCAGGACAATCCTGGAAGGCTGGCCACTCTGGTGCGTAGATGTATCCTGACCTTAAAGGCCTAAAGAGTGAAAGGTGTTGAAAAACGTTCTCACTGTCTAAGGCCAGGTCTACACTACGTGAGAAAGTCAACCTACGACATGAAACTCCAGCTACGAGAATAGCTTAGCTGTAGTCCACGTACCTTCAGTTGAATTTCTCCCATCGACCTCCTTTACAACCCCGTGGAGTACCGGGATCAAAAGGGATGCCATCAACGATCGATTTAGCGGGTCCTTACTAGACGCACTAAATCGAACGCCAGAAGATCGATCCTTGCAGCGTCAATCTTGGGGTAAGTGTAGACAAGCCCTAACATGAAACAGCAATAGGAAGGTTCAGGGTTAATTTTCTCAGTCCTAAAGTGCAGAGGCAATTTGCTTATCCTGGTCTCAGCAAACAGGCACAAGGTGCAGCGGAGGAAAGGTGGGTGAACACACCCCTCTTTCATTACCAGGGGCTGCTTTGGCTGGCAAATTAACCACAACACCTGCGGCTTCGCACTCCTCAGGGATGCCATCTGATTGGATTTTTTCTTTCTAGCCAAGGCAGGCTTGGCTAACTATGACACGGAGTCAAGGAAAAGCTAAGAGTGAGAGAGACATTTCACCTTGCTGCTGGCTGCCTCCGCAAGCTGTCTGGAATGATAGGCTCTCCAACTTTTTGGCCCACAGCCCTCCTCGCTCAACGCAGACCTCTCCATGGACCGCCAGCCAAGCCCCCGTGACAAAAAGGGTGCAGGAGGGGGTGGGGGTCTGGCTAGGAAGGAGGGTGCAGGAGTGGGCAAGGGGAGATGGGGAAGGACAGGGCCACGCCAGCTTCTGGCTCTGTGGGAATCCTCCCCAAAGAAGATAAAGCCATTTCTACATTCCCTGCCCTGTGCCCCACCTGAATGGCATAGATTGGGCAGAGAATTTCGCCCTCTGCATTTGTGCTTCTGCTTCAGCTTGGCACAGCAGGCAGCCCCCAGGCCCTCCTTACTGGAAGGGAAACACTGCCTATAACTGATTCATTAGCTGCTCCTAGGCAGACTCCGCGCCCTCCGCCCATTGAGTAGAAGTCACTTGGTCATCCCGGATCGGAGCACGAGTTCAAGGAGAGACTAAATGTGTTTACATGGGGACACGTCTCCGAGGGGCAGCCACATTAGTCTGTATCTGCAAAACCAGCGAGGAGTCCTGGGGCACCTTACAGAGAGAGGCTATGTCTAGACTGCAGGCTTTTTTCGGAAGAAGCTTTTCCGGAAGAGATCTTCCAAAAAAATGTCCACATTGCCAAAGTGCATCGAAAAAGCCACTGCTTTTTCGACCGAGCAGCCACACTGAAAGGACGCTACCTCGCATTTCAGCTGCGATTACTATGGACGGAGTGGCCATCAGGGCACCTGGGCTTTTTCCTCTTTCCTCTTCTTCTGAAAGAACTCCCTCTTCCCCGTCCACACACGCCTTTTTCTGAAAGAGCTCTTTCGGAAAAAGGCTTCTTCCTCGTAGAAAGAGGATTACCAACGCCGGAAAAAACCCTCTGTTCTTTTGATTGACTTTCAGAAGAGCGCGATTGCAATGTGGATCGTACTCAGGTTTTGTTGGATAAATGGCCGTTTTTCCGACAAAACTCTGTAGTGTGGACGTCTCCGAAGAGATTGATTTGGGCGACCCATGAAAGCTGATGCCCAAATAAGTTTGTTCGTCTTTAAGGTGCTGGTTTCGTGGTGTTTACATGGGGAATGCTGCAGAAATAACTCGGGTAAACCACACTAAAAGCAGGCAGAGACCTTTCCCTGGGCAAACTTGAGGAAGGCCACAGAACAGGGCCTCTCTCTCAGAAGGAAGCTTTTGGGTTCAATCGTGTCATTTTGGCAAGATGGCAGAATAAGCCTGCCACTGACGGCGCACGAGAGGTCGGGTTGGATAATCACAGAGGCATCTTCTGGCCTTAAAAGCTCTCCCTTTCTTTCACTTTCACACTCCCACATTCACCAGCAAGTGGTTGGAAGGGGTAGAGCACACCTCTTTGGATTTCCTTTTCCAGTGCCTGCTGCTTCCTGGCATCCCCCATTTGTCCAGCTACACGCCTGTGCCGCTACCGCTCCTCTCTCCCGCGCCCCGCAGGGAACAGCCACAGTTTTCAAAAGGGGCTCGGGTTCCTGTGGGCTCAGCACACTGTCAGAATCAGGCCCCTTTTAAGGCCTCCCACATTGGACCCCAAAGTCACTTGGAAAACCATGACTTGCAGCACAGGCGGAAATAGGCGTGTCTATGTCACAAGCCAGGATCAGGCCCCCTTCTGCCCAGCACGGCATACACACAAGTGGGAGACAGGCCCTGCCCCAGACAAGTCTGCAGCTGGAACAGAAGCGACAGACAAAGAGCAGGAGGGAAAACACAGGCCCAGCAAGTGGAAGTGAGTTGACCGTAGTCACATGAGTAGTCAGTGGCAGAGCCAGGACTAGGAATCAGGGTTACGAACCCTCTGGACGATACGTTCTTTTACCCTATGTTGTGTGGCTTTTTTACCTACATTAGCAGAGCTGGCGTGCAGACATGCGTTTGCCATGTACAACTCCAGTGCCTCACAAAACCAATGCACAACAATTGCTTTACAAGCCCATGGGCCAATAAAAAGATATTACTTCACCCACCTGGACTCTTTACGAGCACGGACATTTTAGTCATGCTGGGGAAAAAACCAGGGTGCCAGCGTTTTCAGTCCCTGGGCTCCCTGATGCTCAGTGTGGGAACACAACGGACCAACACACAACCTAGAAGACTGTAGAAATATTGAAAACTCCAGCAGCCCTGCTGTGAGCAGGACTATTCCAGGGGAAAGTGCACAAGACCTCCTGGAGGGAACACACTCCTGCCCTGTGTAGGACACAGGCCTCTGGTGTCTCACTTTCGCACTCACTCCCCTCACTGGCTTCCTAGCCATCTGCCGGCACTTGAAAATGTCCACTCTTGCATTTCATGGTGGCACCAGAAAGACTCCTTCCTTCATCACTTCCAAGCTTCCTGATGCATTCATTCATCTGCTCACAGTGTCCTTACTATGGCCTTGTCTAGACTTACTCTCTGGAGATCGCTCTTCCGGGGTTTGATTTAGCGGGCCTAGTAAAGACCCACTAAATTGACTGCTGATGGCACCCCCATCAACCCTAGTACTCCACAGGATCGGGAGGAGTTGACGGGAGAGTTTCTCCTGTCAACCTCCCATAATGGGGATGCTGTAGAGTAGACATTCGACTTGAGGTACGTCGACTCCGGCTACGCTATTCTCGTCGCTGGAGTTGCGTCTCTTATATCGACTTTCTCCCTAAGTGTACACCTGGCCTCATTGTCACCACGCAACTTCCATTTGTAAATGGCGCATTCCCTCTCTTCTGCTCCACTTCTTTGGAGTTCCCTTCCCCTCTTCTGCTTATTTTCCTGAATTAGCTCCTTCTAAAGCCCTTCTCCAAGCCTCTCTCTCTCTTCCTCCATAAGCACATCTCTCTTCCTCTTCACATGAGCCTGATGCCCCCCACTCTCCTTCTGGGTCACCGCTTGTTGGCTGATGCTAGTCACTGTTTGGGTGCGTCTACACTGCACCATTATTTCAAGATAACAACATGAGCGTCTACACAGCCATTCTGTTATTTCAAAATAATTTCAAAGTAACCAACGGCCTATTCTGAAATCTGTAAACCTCATTCTACGAGGAAGAACGCCTCTTCCGAAATAGCTATTTGGAAATAAGGCGTGTGTAGATGCTCCACCGCTGCTATTTTGAAATAGCCCCTCACCTGGGCCATTAGAAGTCATTCCTCCCCAGTGCCTCCCGGGGCTCTAAATCGAAATAGCACATCTACATTAGGGAAGCCAGCCTCAGACTCATTTTGTGGCTTCCCTGCAGCGTAGATGTGCTATTTTGAAAGAAGCTACTTCAGAATAACTATTCCAGAATAGCTTATTTCGAAATAGCCTTCGATTGCTGTGTCTCTGCTACTTTATTCCAAGGCTCTGGGTTGTGCGATGGCCACGTTGCTTCCTGAATTCCTCTGCTGTGTGCTGCAGCTGGGCTCCGAGGGGTACGCTAGGGTTGTGGTAGTGCACTGAACCCCTGGGAGATGCGCCATCTGGTAGAGATGCTTTTAAGGATGTTCATTTATTTAGCTCACCTGCTCAGAAGAGAAGTTCAGGAGTAATTCCAGGTCTGGACAGCCTGCCTGACAGGGAGAAACTAGGGATGTAGTTTCGCCAAGAGAAGATCAAGAGATGATCTACCAGAACCCAGGCGGGGAGAATTTATCTGAGAGCAGAAGGCTTCTTAATCTTGCAGACAGGGCAGAACAAGCTCCAGGGACTAGGAATGTAAAGAGATAACCGGTTAACTGATTACCCGCTAAGCATTCGCCTTTCCAGCATGCCTACTGGGGTAACCGGTTAACATTTTAAACGGGATTTTACATCCCTACCAGGGACTGACAATAAAAGCCAGGAAATTTCAAACAGGAAATAAGATGGAGGGATTGGGGTTTTTTTTCCAAGTCAATTATCAATTAGAACAAATTGCTGGGGGATGGTAAATTGGATGTCTTTCTAAAAGGCCTGCTACAGCACACCCATGAGTTACTGAGAAAAATGCAGAAATAAGTGGGTGACATTCTATAGCCTCTGGTATGCAAGAGGTCAGACTAGATGAACATAATGGCTCCTTCTGACCATAAAGTCTATGAATCTCTTCAACCGCAGCTCCTGACCCTGTAGCACTGCGGCCTGACTTGGAGAAATGGTAGAACGTCGCCGTTGGCCCACCCTGCCGTTGAAAGGCACCTGCGGGTCGGGTACGTGGGACCGTCACTGAACTCAGGGAACTGAGCCCACAAATGGTGCGTGGATGGCTCTGACCATCGTGCCTTTCGGTTCATTTTTCAGGAGGACGTGGGTCGGCCGTCACACGGTCTCGGCCGAGTGTGGGGCCAGAAAGGGTCTGAAGCGGCCATGGTAAGAAGCGGGCCCGTTCTCGTCTCTGGTGAGCGCTGAGGGGAGAGGTGTGTTCCCCTGGGACGGCGTTTGCCTTTCTCTGTGCTTCGGCGCCTCCCACGCCCGCTTTTAAGAACATTCTGTAATTTGCTTGTTTTTACAGGGCACGCGACATGTTGGAGGTCACAGTGTGCCTGCTCCCGGTTTGATTCCACGCTGGTTGGAAGGGCACTCCCGGTAGCACCTGTGCCCGAACACTGTCTGACAGGGCCGTCTCTAGGGGGGGCGCAGGGCCTGGGGCAACCCCCCCTCAGGTGCAGGGCCTGGGGCAATACCCCCCAGTGCGGGTTCTGCCCCGCCCTACATGCCACTGCTCCCCCGTCTGCACCCCTTGCCTGAAGTCCCCTCCCTGGGATTATCAGGGGCCTGGCGTAGGGCAGTAGCAGGAGCCAGAGTGAGCCGTTGGCCTGCTCTGCTTTGCCCTAATGCCCATCTCGCTGTGCTCCACTTCACCGGGGCCTAGGCTGGGTTGCCCCTCTTGCCACCGCTGTGACGAAGTGGAGCAGAGGGGACCGGGAGATGGGGGTGGTGGTAGCCGAGCAAGTGGTTGGGTCACTCCAGCTCCTGCCACGGTGGTCAGTGCAGGCCCAACGCCTGCTGCTGCTTCGTGCCAGGCCCCCCAGGTAACCCCTGGGCCGCCACAGCACAGTTGGGGCAGACACCTCAGGGCCCCCAAACAGCGGGGGCTGGGGAGGCCGCTCCAAACCATCCTGTGGAGAGGACAGCTCTGCTTTCTGAATTGCACGCTCACGGGGTCAGGCCTGTGACCGTGAGGAGCTTCCAATGCTCAAAAGCTAGCATATCAGAGCAGCCAGAGGGAGAAACGTCCTACCACATCGTCCCATTCCTCCCTGGGCCGGCACATCATGGAAATCAGGGAGAAGATGCGCTCGATTCTTAAACTAAGACAGACACTACAAAACGGTGGTAGACACACACACCAAACACAAAGCCAGAGAACATTCAGCACCAAGAAATCCACCCCACCACCCCAAACCTGCCAGGTCAAACTCAATCCTCCGCCGGCGGAATACGCGCCCCTCGGGCAGGACTTTAGCATGGGGAGGGTTAACGTTATTATTGAATTGGGAATGCGTGCACTCCTGCCACCCATGAATCAAAGCTAATCCGAGAAGGAAACGCAAGGCCCAAGGTTTTCCGAATGCCCTGGGGGATGGGGGAGATTGTCTTGGCATCCCGCTGAAACGAGAGCCGTCTGAAAACCCCCAAACTTCTCAGTGAAGCGTGCATGTACTTCCCAAGTAAAAACTTCAGAGGCCGGGAAGGAAAACTGACAGCAAAATGCACTCCCTAGCCGCAGCTCATCAGACACTCAGCTTTGCATTCGCAAGGGACGGAGCAGGGAAAGGAACGGCACTGAAATCGGGGAAGCAAACAGAGAAATGACACAGAGTCTCAGCTCCAACCTCTAGTTCCCCCGGGGCGATCCCAGGAGATGTCTCCGTCCCGAGCATCTCTCCAGCGAATGTGGTCAGACTGCAGCTGTTACAGCTACAGACATGCTTGTGGCTTTTTAAAATGGATTCTTCCTGTTCATATATGTGTTCACATAAAACAATCTCCAAAGAGCTAAACTGGCTTTAACAGGAGCAGCTCCGGCTCCCCTCCAAACCCTGGCAGCAGCTATACAAGCTGTTTACTGCGATCCACTTACCATGTTTCTAAACTCCGTTGCCCTCGCCCTCTCACTTCCAAACGCAGCCTTTTTTCTCTCTTTCTTCCATGGTTTTCCCCACCGGCTCTTACTCTCTTCTTATAAATACGGGCAAACCGCTGAACCACTTTGCGCATGGAGCTGTAATCCAAACCCTGGCCCTCCCCACTCGGCAGTTCCAACTAAGCGAACTCATGACACAGCCATGAGAATGAGGTGGGGGACCCTGAAGGCTGCTGTGACTGCCAACAGGCTGCACTTTGTTTCACAGTCGGAGCTGTCGTAACCGGGACAAGTGCAGAAAGCGTGGGGTCCCGTGCGCAGTGCTGTGCTCGGGACCCGACAAAACCAGCCGGGTGCAAGCGCCGTAAGACAGAGTCAACAAACCTCACGGTCCTGTTGTGCCGGAGAAGCCCTGCGCCACACACTTCTATTTTCGCTTAGCGGTTTCGTATGTCTGGGCTCTCGCAGGAGGCTTTCCCCTTAACACAAACATGCTAATTCAGAACGGCCCTACTCTCTTTTTACTGCAATAACATCTCAAGGAAGCACGGCATGAAGGGAGCTGGCCAATGTGCCCCGAAAGGAGGCAACACAGGCAAGATTTTCAACAAAACTCATTTTCCCTTTCAGGAATGTAAAGAAAAGTGGAATGTTTTCACCCAGAAGAGACCCCCCAAAAAGCCCGAGGAGGTGCCATGGATTTCCAGTGTCTGCGCTCCCCAAAATGCACAGAAATAGTTCGCTTCACTGCCCTTAGCAAGGAAATCGAAAGGCGGTGACTGTGTCAGGCAATGGCCCCAAGTCACATTAATATCAAGCTGGGTATAAAGACCTTTTTCCCCCCAGGGAGGAAGTAATTTCGCCTGGCAAATTCCTCCGCCCCTTGTTTAATTGTTTAAAATGGCCAGTGGCCAGAGCGGCGAGGAAGGTCACTGAACAGGCAGGCCGTGGCCTACAGAAAAGACAATGGGAAAGCCAGAAGGGGTAGAGGGTGGGTGGAGGTTCAGGGACCTCAGTGCTTTTGGGGAGCCATCAGCTCACACGGGTGGAAAACAGAGCCATGGACATGAGGCCGCCACGCCCGGCACCGGGAATCACCGCGAAACCCATGTGGCAAGGAAAAACGACGACGCCCCGCGAAGCTCAGCGGTGGCTCAGGGCGTGGGAATGGCGTCAGGCCACACAGGGGAGAGCGGTGAAGCTGTTCCTCTTGCACTGGGACAGCAGATTCGGTAACTTGCTGCAGAAGGCCCTGGGCCAAAGGAACCAGAAGCCAGCCATCTTCCGTGGTCGAATCGAAACATCAGCATCTTCCCCACTGCCTCAGTCAATAGGTCACGGCACGTGCCGGCAGCCTTGGCGGGCGGTTGCCCGCACTTCACAGGAAGCTGGTGTGCTCTGGAGCTAGGCTGCTGTCCCACATCAAGCGGCAAAGGCAACCCAGGCTCAGCAGAGAAGAGGAGGAAGAGGGCAAAGGACTACCCGGGAGCCAGGAGAGACTGCCACTGCCGACACCCGGAATGGCTCCAAACACAGCCCTCTTTCCCCGTCAGCGAGATACCTGCCTCGGCCATGATGGAGAGACGGATTGAGGCTGAGGACTGGAGAGGAGAGGTGCTTCCCTTGCACTCCTGGGACACGTGTGTGCTATCGGGGCGGCACCTCAGCCTGCAGAGCCCCAGGACAGAAAGCGCCCACACTCGTGAAAACACACGGGAAGGGGGCTTGGTTCTCACGTGGTGCTTCCTCGGCACCCGGCAGGGAACCGCTGCGTCGGGGGGACCGCGACCCGCCTTTTGGAGCCAATGGGAGCAAGCCTAGCAGGCCAACAGATTTGGACTAGGAGGGCCTGTGCCAGGGCGCTGCACATAGCTGTGTAGACAGAGCTTTGCAGTTACAGGTTGGGCTGGGCCGTGGGCTCTGCAGACTAGGGACAGGCTTCCCCATGCCCCGAGACCTCTCTTCCCTGGTACACGCTCTGGCTGTGCAACGTGTTTGGGGATGTAGCTGGATTTCAAAGTCCTGGGGCTGGCACGTTGCCGGAGCTCATGATCTGACTGTGTACATAGTTTGGCCAGGTTCGTCGACTTGGCTGCTGGCAGTCGGGCAAGGCTGACGTTTCTCTGCCAAATCCCAGTGGGTCTTTTCTTAGATTGTGTCAAGAGGGAAAGATAGGCATAGCTTCTAAGGCAGGGCTACTCAACTTTGGAAGCCCCGAGGGGCCACAAAGATACCCACAGCACGTGCTGAGAGCCGCAACTTAAGTGTGGTTGCATAGACATGCAAATATATTTGCAAATAGCTTCTTTCACAGTGACAGGCATGAATACAAAATTGAGGCAAGACTACACAATACGCAGGCCCCATTTAAGCTACTTCTGCTAATATCAACACAATGCAATATTTACCCCATTTCCACCCATCTGACAGCACCGTTAACGAGCAATGACAGTCCAGGAATGTAACTACTAAAACGCATCTCAACCGAAGACCATTATCTTGACGACTTTTTTGTTTTAGCTCCCACCCGTGGGCCGCAAACAGACAGGCCGCATGCGGCCTGTGGGCCATGTGTTGAGTAGCCCTGTTCTAGGAGAAGGCCTGGTCGACTCCCAGGCACGGTGCCCTTCTTATGGCACTCTTGTTTGGGAAGCAGCCTGTTCAGGGCAGGTTTTAGTCTGGCCTAGCACAGCCCGGCGGCTAATAAAATTATTTGAAAGGACCAGCAAATGCCCTCTCTGAGGAGGCCTCTGCCAGAAGTCATCTGTTCAACAAGGCAGGGGAAAGGCTGGAGGCCCTGGCTTATGTCGTACAGGAAGTCGAATGAGCTGATCACTATGGTTTCTTCTGGCCTTCACATCCATGAATCTCTCTCCACAGATCCTTAAACTGGTATCGGTCCGGTCTGGATGCTATCCAGCTGCTTTCTGCTGTGTCTACATGTACAGATACATGGGACCGCTGCTCCTTGTCAATCAGAAAAATATTTTCAGAAAGGGAAGATGGCGGCCACGGAGGCAGCAGCTGCTCTGGCAGGTTTCCATATACATTCCTCTAAGAGTTAGAACATCGACTTTAATTACAGGTATGGCAGGTGATGGTTAGGCGGAGGCCAACAGGCAGGCAATGAAACGGAAAAGCTGTCCATTAACATTAGCAAGAGAATGGTACGGTTAGAGTTAGTGATATTTAACTGTGTCCAGCCAAAACCAAACACAGGATGGGAATAAGAAGGAATTTCCGGGACGTACATGAATGTTTTTAAGGCATTTATGCCGAAAAGTGGGCAATCCCAAGGGAGAATATACACTTGTAGCTTCATAAGGCCAAAGAAAACCTTCACGATCCCCTCGCTTGACTTCCTGCATCCACAGGCTACAAAATATCTCTAATTCCTGCATTGATCCTGTCACTTCTGATTGGGTGACAGCAAATCTTTTAGGAAGACCACCCCCTCTCAACTTACAGATCTCAAAGGGTTGAGAATCCACCAGAGCCCGAGTGGTGCTCTGCTCAAGTGGCTAATTACTGCCACGGTTCGAAACGTGTCCCATAGCTGTGGTTGGAACTTCCCAGCCTGTGTTTCTGATTTGCCTTTGTTGGCTCCACCAAAGAGCCGTCTCCTAGCAGAAACTAGATCCCTTGTGGCAAAGCTCTGGCTGTGCCCCATGGGCCCTGTGCTTTTAGGTGGTTATTACATGCCCCACAGGCTCGCCGGGACCTTCCACGCTGCCTCTTTTCGTTTTCTAGAGGGCAGGGTCACAGCTCACTGAGCCCTTTTCCGCAGTGGCAAAGTCAATGAATCGAGAAGGGGGGAGACCCCTCTGTATCCTGGACCTCTTTTCTCCTCAGAGCCAGGTCTTTTTGTGGTGCAGGGAGGTGTGTGTGTGGGGGGGGGGGAGACGACTCAGGCCTGCCCTCTACTCCGGATTCCTGCCCAGGGACCTAGGCAGCAACTGACGGGGTTTTCTCTAGCCCCAAGACAGCAGCCTTTTCCCTGGGCCACTTCTCCAAACGCTCCTCTAGCACCTTCTCCCTGGAACCTGAATGAAACTTTCCTCTCTCAGCTCTCCGCAACACACTTCCTCCCCTCAGTCCGTCCCTCTTCCCTGTTCCCCCTCCTTACCTAAGGGAAACCTTTTAAAGCAGCACCCCAGGCTTTAATTGGCTCAGGTGTCTGATTAGCCTGCTCCTTCAGGCCAGCTATTAACTAGCCTCATGGGTCTGCCTGCCTTAATTATGGGGCAGCAGACTCTGGGAGTGTATTCAGGGAAGAGAGAACTATTTACCCAGCACTCTGCCTACCTGCCTTCCATTAGAGTGCGGCAGCCAGCTGATCTGGGTCTGTCACCCCCTATGTAAGTCACCTCTTAACTTTACATTTGATTGGGGCTGTCGATTGAGTTTCTTAAGTCTCAGCGTGAGACAGACTTTCTAGACCTTGTATTCTTTTCCAATATTTCAACATCAACTCACTGTACTCTTCAAAAATGTCCTATGCAGAGGTCATACTGACTTCCCTACAGCTCACGGATGCCACAAGACTGCAGATTATAGTTTGGGCTCCCACTGAAAACCAGCTGATTGACTGAGGGTCATGAGGCAAGTCCAATTAATAAACACAATACTGCTGGGGCAGCGGTGACTTGCAGCTTCTGCTGCATAGTGTCACATTTAGGTCAGAGCAAGATTTGGGGAACTTCTAACTGGCTCGAAATGACATGTCATTAAATCAGGCACTGGGCTGGAGTAAATATAAAAATAAAATATAATGGAGATTGCCTATCTCCTAGAACTGAAAGGGACCTTGAATCTAGTCCCCTGCCTTCACAGCAGGACCAACTACCATCCCTGACAAATCTTTGCCCCAAATCCTTAAATGGCCTCTGCAAGGATTGAACTCACAACACTGGGCTTAGCAGGCCAATGCTCAAACCACTGGGCTATCCCTCCCCAATGCAAGCTACTATCCTGCCTGAAGGTAAGCAAAGGCCAAAGATGTGTGGCAAAGGTATTGTTTGGGAGAAATTGGACGAGGAATTCATCAGGCAGGGATCTGAGAAATCAGAGGTGTGAGCTTTTCAAAAAGGTTCTTAGCTTTTTTTTGCCACATTGTAACTTACAAAAAATTGACTCATAAACTCTGAAGATGGCTTATTTCCATCCTCATTAAATTAGCTCTGATGTAACATTCCTATCTCTGTATCTCTGTTTCTTTTTCTTTCACTTCATACATCTGATGAAGTGAGTTGCAACTCACAAAAGCTTCTGCCATCATTAAATTGTTAGTCTGTGGGGCTCCACTGGATGCCTTGTTATGACTTATTCTGTTGTCCTTAATAGGGCTTTTCACTAGTTTTGCAGAGTTTGTGTTCATTTTGGAATGATTAGATCTGACTTTTTTAGGACCTATCGGAACACCACAAAGTTCACAAATTGTACATAAAGGCATAGTTTAAAAGTTTAAAAAATTAAATCTCTACGGGAAAAATATTTTTTAAAAATCCCGTTTTCAAAAGGGATGTAGGCACAATGAAAAAACTCACTTCTGCGTGGTTTGGTCTATACGAGTAAAGTAGATTGGTATAAGTATGTCGCAAAGGGGAGTGGAAAATGCACTCTCCCGAGCGATGCTGTTACACACTACTGAAAGGAAACCCGTCGGAACTTCATTCTCCAAAGCATGTTACAGTCCGAGAGCTTCACTATGTTAGGGAGAAACCTCCGATTCCAAGGCCAGAAGGGATAATGCGGTTATCTAGTCTGACCTCCTCCGACCCGGAAAATATCCCCAAAGTAATTCCTAGACTGGATCTTTTAGAAACACATCCAAGAGTCATTTGAAATTCACCCGAGATGGAGACTCCACCCGACACTTGGAAAAGTGGTTAATTGCCCTCGCTGTCAAAAGAGTCACAGAACACTAAAACTGGCAGGGACCTCGAGAGGTCATCGAGTCCAGTCCCCTGCACTCACAGCAGGACCAACCACCGTCTAGACCATCCCTGGTAGGTGTTTATCCAACCTGCTCTTAGTTTATCATCTGCACGTTGTGCTGTTTAAAGTAAAGCTGTGGGCATCAGCATCCCAAAACTAAAGGGTCTGAATTAATGCTACTTGCCTCCTTGGGACAAAACAGGAGCGTGGCTGTGTTCAGATGCTGTCGCTAAGGCACATCTACCCAGCAAGCCGTTATTTCGAAATAATGGCGAGCTGGAGGACTTCTTACTCCATTCCTGGTGCCCTTCATTTCATGAGGAGCAAGGGAAGTCGGAGGAGGAGTGTTCTTCCCTCCACTTCCTGCTGTGCAGACAGCACCAAAAGCCCGTTAAGCTATTTCGACATCAGCTACGCAGTTGATGTAGCTGAATTTGCATCACTTAATTCGACTTTTGCCCTGCTGTGTAGATGTGCCCTAAGTGAGCACTTGTACCCTGTCTAGAACGCATCTAGTTGCTCTAGACCTAAGTCACCTCTTTGTTTTTTCACACACTCTCTTGGCTTTGAGCATGAAATTCTTCCTTCGCGTTCGCTCTGAGTATCTCCAGGACAAGTCCCGGCTGAGTCTGCTCTTTCTGTCAGCTGCATTGCTTGGAGACAGGAGAGGTGACATTCGCCTAGAACTCTAGACTCTTGCCAAAGAGCTCCCGACCATGCAGCCTGGGTTTTTTGAAGACTTGCGTATTGACGAACAAGCTGGGTGGGACTGTCTATCCGCTTTAGCCCCCTCCTCCAAAATGTCAAGGCCGAAAAGCCTGGATTCACCCCCTCAGGCCTACTGATTCCAAGTGATGAGGCATTTCCTGTGCCTGCCCTATCAGCAATAGCCCAGAAGGACACCCCGCGGCTATATTTACTTGTGGCCGTATCCCAAGATAGATTTTGTATTGCAAAGCGGCTCTCCCTCTGCTTCCGGTAGTTCAGAGGCAGTCTATGTGACAGCTGCCGCCAGCGCTCCGGTGGGTGTTAAAAGCCCCTCTTCACTGCAGGGCTGCCAACAATCCCCGCCTTGTTCCCCAGCACAGGCCGGCTCTGTCTGCCTGACGGAGCGGGTGCTGGCTCTCGCACTCGGCCTCCAGTTGCTATGGCAATGCTACTGACTGGAACGCCGGCGAGGAGGGCTCGGCGCTGGCTCCCCAGCTGTGCTCCGGGGCTGCCCGTCGACCCAGACGGAATACCCCCGCCACATGGAAATGGCGCCCCCACGAACGTATTGCCCGATGTGGCCGAGGCCCAAGAGCGGCCACCCTCACCCGCTGGAGTGGGCGTGCCCTGAGCCAGCCCATTGCAAGGCTCCCCACAGTGCAGGCTTGGGCCCTTCCGGGGCCCTGGCGCTGACCCCGGCCTGCTCTCCACTGCCCAGCTCCTGCACTGCCTGGTGGGCGCCACACAAACCCTGGGGCTTCACCCAGGAGAGGCAAGGACTAAGCACATCAGCACGACACTTCCACTGCCGGGATCAGCGGGGAAAAAGTTAACATTAGGAGCGGCCCTTCCGGAAAACCAGCGTGATGGGGAAACTGAGGCACGGTTCACAATAGAGACAAAAGGAGCGCCGGTCAAAGGCGAGCGTGCACGTCTGTGTCACAGAGTCAGCGGCCGCTCCCGCACGTCAGCGCTGGGCAGAATCATCTCTTGCGTGGTGCGCGGTTCGGTTTGGCACAGGTGGCGCGGTGTCTCTGTAGTCAGCAGAGAGGTGTAAAACCGGGAGGCCGACTGGAAAGCCAGTGGAAAGAGCCCGACGGTGTGACAACAGATCCAGAGAGAAATAGAAACACTGCCACCAGGAACGGACGTGCCAAGGCGGCCGACTCTGCTGGCAGAAAACCCAGTTCACGGCTAACATCTGTCTCCTGTGCGTGTGGCCCAGCAGGACTAGAACATATGGGTAAGCAGCACTCCATCAACACCGCCCTCGGCCAAGCGACAGCCGCGTGGGCAGAGAGGGCAACTACGAATGGGAAGGGAAATGGGAAGACGTTGTACCTGGGGGAACTCCTGTGAAGAGCTGAGTTCTGCCAAAACCATCCGGACACCTTGCATTTCTGTGGAGTTGGACATGGACGTTGTGCTCCACAGAAGGGTTCCCTGGAAGCTGAGTGCTTCGGCGGCCCCCCGGGAGAGATGCAGGTGCCACCCAGCTGATTGGCAGAGCGCCCCTAGCCAGCCAAAGCCAGCTGCATGTTTCTCTAGTGGTGATGCACATTTGCACTTGCGCACATGGATGGAAAAAATTAGAGGAGACACTGCTTCACAGCCCTTAGATAGGACACATGAGCTGTCCTAACGAGCTTGCAGGCTAAAAGAGACTCAGCAAACACCCCCAGGACAGACCATAGGGCGGGATGGGAAGGAGGAGAGAGAGGGTGTTTGCTGGGCTCACAAAGGACACTGGCAGCAAGAGGGCGAGAGGAGGGGGATGAGAAGTAGGAAGTCAGGGGGAAGCGGCTCATTGACAAGGTCTGGCGTGTAGATGTGAATATCCAGAGAGAGGGAGTTGCCTTTGCAGTGCGTTCACCAGTTGAGATCCTTGTTCCATATTAAGTTGATGGTGTGGAATTTGCAAATGAGCCCCAGTCCAACTTTGCAGCCGGGTTTTGAAATTCTTCTGTGAAAGGGCAGCTGCATTCAACCCCGCCACTGAATGGCCAGGCAGGTTCAAACGTCCCCTTGAAGGTTTATGTATTTCCATTCCTGGTGTCTGGTTTGTATCCTCCTGCCATGGATACTGGCCAGATGGGACAGTCTCCGTGCCAAAGGATACATGGGCATGTGACGGACCGGGCCGTGTTTGGGCACAGCTGAGGGCGTCCGCTCAGGGCGAATTGCTCAAATCCGGGGCTCCTTACAGCCCCCAGACTGGTGACCTCTCCAAACCGGCCACAAACCAGTCCCACAGAGCGCTTCAGCTGCCTGCCTGAAGCCTCCCAAGCAAAACCCCTCCGACACCCCAGCAATATCCGTGCCCCAGATGGCCCCGGGCCTCATACACAGGTGGGGGGTCCTAGCACCCAATCCCACCTACCCCAAACAAGTTCTGTCCGGTTCCAAGAAACCAGCCACAGATCCCTGGTCAATTTACCCTCTGGACCTTACCCACAAATCACACTGGGCCAATCCTTTAGAATCTAAAACTAAAGGTTTATTATCACAAGAAAGAAAAGCCTGAGATTAAGGTTGTTAAAGAATAGTACGTTACATGCACCGAATCTCCCAGTCCTCGATGCAGGCTCTAGCAGAGATGTTACAGCTGCTGGTTTAAAAGTTCTTGTTGCACATCCTAGCATCAGGATGGGTCCACAGGTCTTCCGGGCTCTTCGATCCCTGCACTGCTGCCTCTGGGATGAAGTGCTGAGCTGAGAACAAAATGGCATCGACCACATGGCCTCTTTATACCTCCTTCCTGGCCTCTTCTGGTCTCAGCCGGTCACCTGGTCCTCAGCCTCTCTCTGCTGGCCGCTCTTAAGTGTCCACCCTCATGCTTTAGGTGTGTCCTTGGCCCATTGAGTGCCATTGTCCCACAGGGCCTCACTAATTAGCATTTCCACAGGTTCTGCCCAATGCTCAGCCACATGCAGAGAAGTATTCAGTATCCACACAGACATTATACAACCACATAAATAGCTTACATAAGATTATCAGATAATAAGCTTCTATTCAGCACCCCACATGGCCCCCTTTTATACCATTGTTGGGGCCAGCACCCCCACCTATGGGTGCAGCCATGATCTGGCTGCTTCCCTCAAATTCCAGTAACATGACAGGGCACGATTCAGGATCTCAATGGGGCAGTGCATTGCATGACCCACATGGAATGGAAACTGCCCACCAAGAGAACTCCCGGCTCAGACACAGCTGGAGAAACCCAGGGCTGGTCTCACTCCAAGGAAGCCACCCAGCTCCTGCAGCCAGCCACGGATTTCCAACCCTCTCCTGGCCATCTGAAAGAGCTTTTCAGGGCACTTGGCGTTGGCTGTGGCTAGCATCGGGCCGGGGCCGGTGGGAAGGTGAGGGCCTGAAACAGAAGCCCACGTATCACGGCCCTGGTGGGAGGCGCAGGCCGCAATGGGCAAGACTTTGCTAACATAAAGCAGAGTGAAGCTGTGAGCGAGAGGCAGGCCCTGCTCACAGAACGTGGCACAGGCAGGCCCGATCTTTCCACCCCGCCGCTCATCGGCGTCACCTAGCGACTGCAGGGGCAGGGGCTCCTGGGAAGCCATCGGATTTTCTCTGATTCCGTTAGCCGGAATGAAAGCCCCTGGAAACTAAAGGCCTTGCTGGTTTCCCTAGCACTCGGGCTGGAGCTACGTTGTGGCTGTGCCCCGGCCTCGGCTCTAAAACTCTCTCGTTCTGTGGGGGCTTCCGGAGAGGCAATGTGGGGGCCCGGCCCTGCGAGGCTACGCAATTATTCTTGTCAAAGGCACTAACCTTAATGAGCGGCTCCCCTGTGGAGATTATTGTCCCTAAGCTGCTGCGGGTTTGCGGGGGCCGCGCTGTCAGTCCCATTCGTGGCGCTGTAATACCTGTTCATCACCGAGGCTTAAGTCGCCCGCTGGAAGTGCTGGCTCCCCCCGTGAAGGTGCATTATGAATCCATTAAGCTGACCACTGCTGTGTAGATTCAGTTCCTCCAGCACACAGTCTGCTTCGCAGACATGGGGCACCCAGGAGTTCAGCCCCCAAAAGCCCCACGGAGGGCAGAAAAGCAGCTGCCTCCAGCGGAGGATTCTCCGTTAAACCCGTTCCCAGCAAGTGCACTTTATTAACCAAAGCAAACATCTGAAATTCTACCGAATTAAAGCCGGGAACAAAACTCCTCCTCACGCTGGCATGGGCATTTGCAAAGCAAAACAATCTCCCCCTCCCCCCCCCACAGCCCCCCATGCAGCTCTCTGGACATTTCTATTCCAGAGACCCTGTTTTCTTGTGTGAAATCTTCATTTCGGATTGCAAGGAAAGCAGGGCCCCGTGCGCCAAAAGGATGTCACGGTAATTTAACTAATTAATTCAATAATCCCCTAATTGCAATCCTCACGAGATGATCAGCTTTTAGAGAAAATAATTACCACTAAGTGACAACCTCTTTGTGAAGCCCAGTCTGGTCAGGGGAATTTTCGTAAGGAAGAAACATAATCGCGGCCTGATTTCCCCAAAGACCAGAATGCAAGAGGACACCTTGAAGTCGCTGGGCACAACCACAGTCTGCAGGAACAAGATTCACGCAGTTACTAGATCTCCAGTTCACAACGCCCATCTCTAGCGTGTGCAAACAGGCTGGCTAATCGATAGCTATGCGGGGCTACCGCTGAAAGGGCACACGGAAAACGGTGAGAGACCGCCGACTTCAGATTGGCCCACAAACCGTCCGTGCAGCCTGCCAGCACACAGTCATTCCTCATTTAACACTAGAGGTGCGTTTCTGAAAATGTCCGTGCTAAGCGAAAACGTGCTATGCAGGGTCAATTTTCCCACTAAAAATAATGGAAAAGATGAGGGCTGCGTTTCAGGTGGTGGTGGCGAAGTCCATTTTTTGTTGGTGCTGGGTCGTCAACGTCAACATTAGATATCTAGCAACACAAGTCGCCGCGGTTTGTTAAAACACAAACACATGAGGGAGTGGAGGAGTGCTGTGACCACGTGTAGTCATCCGCTCATGACCACGTATTACCCGTTTTCACCAACGTATACCTCCGCGCGAAGTAGTCCGCCACTTGATTATTTTCGTGTTATTTCGGGGACAATCGTGTTATTCGAAAAACGTTCCCAAAAAAATCGTGCTATTGCGAAAACGTGTTAAGCAGGCACGTGTTAAACAAGTAATTACTGTATTCAGAACTCTTGGCGCATTCACTGCATCCCCACTCCCAGCCGGCACCGTATGGAACGCAAAAGCAAATGGCCTGACCGTTAGGCGGCGCAGTTAACACGATGTACCATCAGCGCAGTTAACACGATGTACCGTCAGCAAATGCCAAAGTCGAAGCTGACTGCGCAACTTTGACTCTGTCCTCTTGTGCGCACACATTCTGAGGGGGTTTGCGTGCCATGAGCACATCCTGCTTCTCAAATAAGGCAATGTAATGTAGCTATTCTTTGGGCGGCCGTATATGCTAATATTTGCTCTACGCAGGACTTCTGGCACCCTGGAGGTGCTGTCCCTTTAAGGCTCTTTTATTTTCCTTTCAGTGTATCTATACCTTGGAATAGTCATGTGTTGTTGTAGCAACTCACAGGGTATTTCGTAGGGAAAAACACGTAAGTACAGGGGAGCCGATAGCATCCAGGATCCCTAGGCAAGGTGTGGAGGGGCCCTGGCGCCACGCTCCTGGAAGGGGCGGAGTCTTGGATGGAAGGGGCGGGGTTGGGACAGCCCTACACACCACTGGGAATGCACCAGGCTGACCCCTCCCCCCAGCCCTTAGAGCCACCTGGAGCATGCGGCTCTGCACTCCGGCGGCGATTTAAAGGGCCCGGGGTCCTGGTGGCTGCCGCTACTGCCACATTAACAGCCAGAAGCCCCAGGCCTCTTGGCTGGCTGGGAAGGGGGCAACTGCCCCCTTGCCCCTCCCTCTCCCCCGTCGGCCGGCCTGCTTAAGTATTAACTTGTGCTTCGGTGGTGGGTGCATTGGAATGCCTTGTTTTACTAGGTCACTTTGGTGTGAGCTGTCCGACTGCCTGAGCACACCTACAATAATGTTCTGGGAGCCAGAGGGACTTTCTGTACTGAATGAAAAATCTGTGCAGAGTCTGTGTGCGCGTGGTGCTTGTTGCGGTGTTTCGAACTAGACAAGTGCCAGTGAATAATCAATCGACTTTCCCCATAACGGACACAGAAAGGGTGTTTCCCCAGATGCTAGGTGTTTAATGGCATGAACAACAAGGAGTCTTTTGGCACCTTAGTCTAGGTCTCCACTGCACAGTTATTTCACAATAAACTATTCTGGAATAGTTATTCTGAAGTAGTTTATTTCAACATAGCACGTCTACTCCAAACTGGGTGGGGTTGCGACTTCTTTGGAGGATAGGGACATAATTCAAAATGACCTTAGCAAGTTAGAGAAATGGTCAGAGGTAAACAGGATGAGGTTTAATAAAGAGAAATGCAAAGTGCTCCACTTAGGAAGGAACAATCAGTTCCATACATACAAGATGGGAAGCAACTGTCTAGGAAGGAGCATGGCGGAAAGGGATCTAGGGGTCATAGTGGACCACAAGTTGAATATGAGTCAACAGTGTGATGCTGTTGCAAAAAAAGCAAATATGATTCTAGGTTGTATCAACAGGTGTGTTGTAAGCAAAACTCGTGAAGTCATTCTGCCGCTCTACTCTGCACTAGTTAGGCCTCAGCTGGAGTACTGTGTCCAGTTCTGGGCGCCACATTTCAAGAAAGATGTGGAGAAATTGGAAAGGGTACAGAGAAGAGCGACAAGAATGATTAAAGGTCTAGAGAACATGACCTATGAAGCCAGGCTTCATGAACTGGGCTTGTTTAGTTTGGAAAAAAGAAGATTAAGGGGGGACATGATAGCGGTTTTCAAATATCTAAAAGGGTGTCACAAGGAGGAAGGAGAAAATTTGTTCCTCTTGGTTTCTGAGGACAGGACAAGGAGTAATGGGCTTAAAGTGCAGCAGGGGAGGTTTAGATTGGACATTAGGAAAAAATTCCTAACTGTCAGGGTGGTCAAATATTGGAATAAATTGCCAAGGGAGGTGGTGGAATCTCCCTCTCTGGAGATATTTAAGAACAGGTTAGATAGACATCTGTCAGGGATGGTGTAGGTGGAGCTTGGTCCTGCCTTGAGGGCGGGGGGCTGGACTTGATGACCTCTCGAGGTCCCTTCCAGTCCTATTATTCTATGATTCTATGATTCTATACTCTGCAGGGAAGCCTCAAAATGAGTCCGAGGCCAGCTCCCCAATGGAGACATGCTATTTCGATGTAGAGCGCCAGGAGGAATCACTTAGAATGGCCCTGGGGAGGGGCAATTTTGAAACAGCAGTGGTGGAGCGTCTACACCCGCCTTATCTCGAAATAGCTATTTCGGAAGAGGCGATATTCCTCGTAGAAGGAGGGTTACAGAAGCCAGAATAAATTATTTTGAAATAATGGAATGGCTGTGTAGGCGCTTGCATAGTTATTTCGGAATAACGGTCATTATTCCGAAATAACTTTGCTGTGTAGACGCACGCTGAGAGACCAACAGATTTATCAGAGCTCAGCTTCCGGGGGTGAAACCCAGCAAAGCTCACACCCTAATAAACCATCTTACCCGCGAAAGCTGCTGCCCAAATAAATCTGGGTATGTCTGCACCGCAAAGTTAATTCGAAATAACAGCCGTCTACACAGCCAAACCGCTAGTTCCAAATTCATTTGAAATAGCGGAGCACTTAATTCGAATTTGTTAAACCTCATTCTACGAGGAGTAACGCCAAATTGGAAATAGCAATTTGGAATGAAGTGCTGTGTAGACACTTCATTCGAAATAGGGGGCCTCCGGCCCTTCCCAGGGAGCCCTGGTGGCCACTCTGGGCACAACCAGGAAAACTTACTCTCCTCTCCCCCAGCCCCGGAGCCATTAAAGGGGTAGACCCTGGCCACAGTGCCTGGACCAGCTCCAAGCCTGCCAGCCCAGAGCCAGTTGTGGCCACCAGGGCCCTGACCCAGTAGCCCCAAAACATGAGCCAGCAAGCCACTGGCAGCCAGCCCTCCACAGCTCCCCAGGAGCAGTCTGCCAGCTCCCAGGAGCCTGACAGGGGCTGGAGAAGGCAGATGCCTTCCTGGTCTGGGGTGGAGATCATGGACCTTAGTCAGGTTTGGGGGGATGCCCCCAAGCTCCATGATCTGCGCACTAGATGGAGGAACACGCCCGTCTATGGCAGGATAGCTGCCAGCCTGGCCACCAAAAGCCACAAGCGAATCCAGGAGCAGGTTTGCAAGAAAATCAAGTTGGTCCGGCGAGACCCCCAACCTGAGCCCTGAGCTTCCCCTCCCCCTTCTTCCCCTTGCTTCCCCCTTCCAGCTCCCTCCTCCCAGGCTTCCCCCTCCCCTCTCCTACCCTCTCTCTCTTCCCCTCTCCCACCTCCTTTTCCCATCTCCCCAGAGGTTCACCCCCCCGTTTTGTTCAATAAACCCAGTTTCTATTTTTGAACAGACGTGTCTTTTGTTTGACATCAGGAAGGGGGGCTAGGGAAGGGTAAGTGGAAGAACGTGAGGGAGAAATGGGGCACAAGTTCCCGGTGGGGAGGACTGGGGAGGCTCTCAGGGCTCCTCGGGGTGGACGCTTTCCCGCAGGGCCTCCTGGATCCTGACAGCCCCCCGATGGACCCCTCGGATGGCAGCCTGCAGCAAGTGCAGCCGGGCTGATGCAACGACCCCACAAGACGCACCGGCGTGCCCAGGGGCAGCTCTGGCTCCATGTGGCCGAGTGCTGTGGTGTCCCGAGTGTGGGCACTCAGGGGATTCCAAGACAGGACTGCTCTGCTGTCCCTCATCGAGGTAGACAAGCAAGCGGGGAACCCTGAGAACTGTCTGTCCGGGGTGGGGGTCTGGTCCCTTTAAGCACAGAGCTCAGTTAGTCTCAGGCAGCAGCCCCACACACTAAGTCCTAACCTGATGCCCTGCCAGCACTGGTTCCGGTCAGCCTTAACTTCGGGTCAGGGTCCACTGCGTCTGGACGCGCTATTTCAAAATAGCAAAATGCTATCTTAAAATAGGTTTTGTGTGTAGATGTGTTATTTCGAATGAGCTTAATTTGAATTAACTATTTCGAATTAAGTTAACTCGAATTAACACTGTAGTGTAGACGTACCCTCTGTCAGTCTCTAAGGTGCCCCAGGCTCCTCCTTGTTTTGGCAGATACCGACTGCCCCGGCGACCCCTCGGAGACTTAACGGTCGGAAGCAGGAGCGAGGTGTTTACCAGGCCCGCGCTAACAACTCCAGCTGAAGGGGAAGGGAAGGAGGGCCGCTGTCGCCGTGTAAACCCTGCTGAACCTCGGAGGTCTCACATGCTTTCATGGGCTCCTTCTCGTCTGTGTCTTTAACAGAAGACGTGTAATGTGGGTGGCAGGCACTAGAGGCTGGGGGAGGCGGAGTGCCCCCAAACAGCCAGGGCTGGTCCCGCCCATGCCGTGTCCTCAGCCCCCTCCGGATTCCCGCTCCGCCTGGCGGCCGGATTGCCAGAGCTGCCTCCCTCCTGTCGCTCTGGGGCCAGGGAGGCTGGGCCCCAAATTGCCAGCACTCTGGAGCTCAGCTGGGGCCAGCCCTCCAGGGTGGGGGACGCTTGCCTGGGGGACCAGCGGCCACAATGGAGGGCCTGGGGGCGAGGGGCTGGGCTCTGGTGGGCATGGAGGAGGCAGGCCCTTGGGCAGAAGGGATGGGCTGAGGGAGCAAAGTGACAACGGGCCGGCGTGGCACGCTGGTAAGAACCGGCCACCGGCCCAGCCTGCACGCAGCCGACATTTTGCTCCCCCGTCCGCGCCCTGCCAGTAGGGTCCGGCAGCGCTGCTGGGGCAAAGGGGCGGCCACAAAGGGCAGCGTTAGCCCCTCACAGCGCCCGCGGGGCAGGGAGCACGAGCCGCACCAGCCCGAGGCCTTCTGCCCTCGAAGGACGGAAGGCGGCGCCTAGGCAGCGAGAGAGCCTCCGTGTCTGTCTGAACGTTTGGCGCGGGCGGGAGAAGGGGCGTTATCGTGTTTGTTCAGCTCCCCTGCCCCGCCCGTCCCCAGCTAATGCAATTCCGCTGCGTCTCCACGAGGTCGCGCCAACACCCCCCGCCCTGCCGAGAGGAAACCGTCACCCTACAAGCCATGACAACCGTCCGTCTCTGCCCCGCTCTGGGGACCGCTCCCCCTGCTCTCTGGGGGCAGCACTCCCCCCCCAACTAGCACCACCGGGGTCTAGCTCTTCGTGCCAGTCCGGGGGAGCGTTGTGCGGGGTGGGGAAGGGGCGTGACCGACAGTTCCCCTCCCCGGCCGGCCTGCACTGCCTCGTGGCAAATCACAGAGTAGGCAGGACCACGCTCAGAAGGGGCCTTTCTAAGAGTCTGGGGCTCTCACATTCGGCCCCGAGCCGAAAGCCCCCTTCCCAGCCAGGGTCTCTCTTGCTTAGGGGCCAAGCTACGACAGCGCCCAAGACAGCGGAAGGGCGTTTCCTTCCATTTCCACAGCTCCGCGAGCAAGATGGAAGCCGAGGCCCAACAGGGCAGGATTCCACCCCCCACAGGAGTCTCCAGGCCACTCTCAATGCACGGCAGGAGGGGAAGACCGGCTGCAGCCTCCCCTAGCGAGGTCACGCCCAGGGACGCTCCGGCAGGCAAACCGCTTCGGGGAAAGTGCACACCTTTGCAACGCCCCGGGAAGACGGAGCGCGGCTCCTTCACAGCAAGGGAGGGGCTCAAAGACTGGAGTTTCCCCACGGTGGAAAGCCTCCGGAAGCCTACGTCTGCTGCTCCCGCATCCGGTTCCTGCCCCCGCCGCCCCCCGCCTGTGGCCCTCACGCACCCGGGTTCCCCTCAGAAGTTCATCTCGTGGGCCAGGCCTGGGCGAGGCGAGCTCCCTCGCCAGGGAACGCGGTCCAAGGCGACTGTCAGGAACGGCCCCCCGGGGAGCAGGCGCCCAGGCCGCGGTTCCTCCGCCCGACGTGGCTTTCGAGCCGCGGGTCTCACACGATGAGTTAGGGCCCCAACATGGGTCACAAGCCCTTTTTGTGGGCTCAGCAGGCCCTGCGCCTCGGGGGCCCCGCGACGGCTGCCCCAGCCACCCTATGGGGGGGGCGCACCCCCAGACTGAGGTCGGCCTGCGGGGCCTGGAGACACCCTGGGGCCTGGCACGGGGAGGCCGCAGGGTTCGGGCCTCCCCTCACACACTCTGGAGGGGACCAGAGCTCCCCAGCAGCCTGCTGCCAGGCTCAGGGGAGCAGACTGGGGAGAGCTGGAGCCCACCCACCCCACTGCACCCCACAGGCGCCCAGCATGGCTCGGGGGGGCAGGAGCTGGAAAGAGACGGGGGCTGTGGAGACGAGGTGACATGGAGACGGAGCAGGGGTGGGGAAGGGGGCAGAGCAGTGGGACAGGCTGGAGCCAGGTCCCCCGCTAGGGCCCCCAGACTGCCCTGGATCCCCTGGAGCACGAGCCCCACAAAGCACAGGGTCTGGGGCGGGTCCGGGCACCAGCACCGATTATCCAAACCTAGCGGGGGTGAGCTCAGGCCTCCCCCCACCCCTGCCCGGGGTCGCCTAGCAACTTTAGCTGTCAGAAGGGGGTGGGGGCCGGAAGTGTGACGCTCCCTGCTTTGGGGGGTGGGGGGGGGGAAGCAGCTGAATTGTACAAATCAAAGCACGTCCCCTGGCACGTCTGCGCTCCCCAACCCGGCACAGGGATCTGCTGCCTCCATAGACCCCTGCCCTCCGTGCCCAGCGAGCAGCCGAGTATCTGCCCTGCGCTTGCAGCGCCACACGCCCGAGCCGGCCTGCCCAGACAGCCAGCGCGCCCGCTCTGTGCCGCGGCACCGGCCAGTCCCCACGCAACACCGCCTCTCGGGCGCGCACAGCCCAGGTGCTCCCGCTGCCCGAAAGCTCCCCAGGCCGCGTCTCTGGCCGACTCCCGAGAAGGCGCCTCACCTGGAGAACGCCGCTCCGAGGGCCCCGCACCTCTGGGCCAGGCGTCGGCACCAGACGCTTTCCCGGTTCCTGCTGCCACAACAGCAGCGCGGCCACCGGCCCCCTTGGGAAGGCGCAGGCCTGCCTCCAGCCGGGAGCGTGGGAGCAGGGTGTTACCTGGCAAAGGGCTGTGCCCTGCAGCCCAGCTTTAATTGCCGGCTGCAGCTGCCTGGCCTGCTCACACCCTGCTCAGCCAGCACATAATGGGAGGTTTTGCCGCTCAGCCAGGTGTGTCTCACAGGCTTAATCCCCGGCTGTCTTACTGGCACATGCCCGTTCCCCGCCACAGCGCCTGGCCTAAGAGCCCTGCAGCCCCCCTGCGGCGACTCGGCTCTGGGGGTCCCGGAGAATCCTGTGATCCAGCAGCCTGGTGCAAACCGGCACGGGGCTCCCTGAAAGCATCGTGCCTGGCCCTCAAGTCACACTGGGGCACAAGCCAGGGGGAGCCAAAGACTCTGCTGGCAAAAGGTCGGAGGGTATAAAAAATGGGGCAAGCAGGGAAGGGAGGCCAGGGTCCAGTGGGCACCAGCAGGCATGCGGGACTTGGAGGTGAAGCAGGGGCATGAAAGCGGATTTTCAGACTCCCTGGGAGGCCTTGAACAAGCTTAGCCTCTTGGTGCCTCAGTTTCCCATCTGGGAAACACTAACTTGCAGCGGTGCCAAGAGAACAATGAGGTGAACTGTTGTGAGGGGCTCAAACGCTGCAGTGATAAGTTCCTTGGACAGACAGCGCAGGGTCATCTGACCTGTAAGTCAACCCTGTTTTCTTTGCTCCCCATCACTGTCCAAGTCACTCGCTTGCCCAAAAGAGGGCAGCGGTGTTGGTTTGGGACAGTGATCACCGTACAGAACTATTCCCTGTCAGAAGACTTTTGCTGGGCTAGAGTTAAGTTTGCAAATGGGTCTCGAGTCACAGAAAACAGCCCCGAATGCTGGAAAAACTCAGGATGTTTGGAGTTAAAACTCCATGAACAACCTTAACTCTGGCCCACATTAAGGCCCGTCGATCACAAGCATATCCCTCGCATGCCGAACCTAGAGACTCATTCGCAGATCTAATCCCGAGTCGGCCACAACCACCCTCCGCTCCCCCGAATAGCTCCCAGCACCACCCCTACGCCATGGGCGCGCAATGGAAGACTGGGTTCTTCGGCTCCTAGACCCACCTCTCTGCATCCTCCAGACCAACCCCTCGAGGCAGCTGAGAAACGCCTGCTCTGCATCGGTTGCCCACAGATCTCTAGCTTTAGGAGGACCAGTTGTCGGAACCAACAGAGACGTGTGGCTGACTTTTGAATGGCGGCAGGTGGGACTGAACCCAGGACCTTAGGTTCTAAAGCCACAAGACTCGACTGCACGAGCTAAAAGCGGGAGGGCCGACGCCTCGCCCCCTGCTCACTGGTCTCGGGGCCTCTGGGTTACACGAAGATTTCAGCTTGTTCACTAGCAACGAAGCCCTAAGCGTGATGTGCCACGTTAATAGGCCCTGGTTACCTCAACAAGACATTGGGTGGCCCGTGAGCATAGGCCGACTTGGCTGTTGCCTAGGGCACCATCTTCAACGGGGCACCCGGGACGCCCAATGATGACGTCACGCCATTGACGGCCATGCAGGCGGGGGCGCCGATCGCATGTTCTGCCTGGGGCGCCCGCTGCCGCAGCCTGCCTCAGGCCACCCTGTTGGCTGGAAGTTTCCTAGTTGAGAAAAGCCCTCACATAATGACTAAAAACAGGCTGAAAAAAATACATTTTCCTGAGAAAGTTGTTGCGTGACAAACTCACGTACAAACCTGTGCTCCTGGGACAGTAGCCTACACAGGCTTCACCCACGCCCGAGTGTTTTCTCTCTCCCTGCAACCCCAGTGCTCTGGTATTTATAATTAGAGCTCTGCAAATCCACGGATACCTGCTTAATATCTGCGGGTATTCGCATCCGCATTAGCGGGGTGTTGTGAGCAAGACACGAGCAGTCATTCTTCCACTCTACTCCGCACTGATTAGGCCTCAACTGAAGTACTGTGCCCTGTTCTGGGCACCACATTACAGGAAAGATGTGGAGAAATTGGAGAAGGTCCAGAGAAGAGCAACAAAACTGATGAAAGGTTTAAAAGACATGAGCTATGAGGGACGGCTGAAAGAACTGGGCTTGTTTAGTTTGGAAAGGAGAAGACGGAGAGGGGACATGACAGCAGGTTTCAGGTATCTAAAAGGGTGTCACAGGAAGGAGGGAGAAAAATTGTTCCCCTTGGCCTCTGGTGACAGGACAAGAAGCAATGGGCTTAAACTGCAGCAAGGGAGGTTGAGGTTGGACATTAGGAAAAAGTTCCTGCCTGTCAGGGTGTTTAAACACTGGAATAAATTGCCCAGGGAGGTTGTGGAGTCTCCATCGCTGAGATATTCAAGAGCAGGTTGGACAGACACTGCCAGGGATGGTCTAGATGGTGCTTGGTCCTGCCATGAGGGCAGGGGACTGGACTTGGGGACCTTTCGAGGTCCCCTCCGGTCCTAGTGTCCTATGAGTGCATGAGGACGTGGCGATCCGAGGCAGATACATGTCTGGGGCCTAGAACCCTGCACGTTTGCAGCTCTCCACTTTATAGCCGTGGGGATCCACATCCGCGGACGTCAGTGCAAAGATCCGCGGCTCGTTTCTGCGGATGCGAGTTCTGTCTCCGCCCAGGGCTCTGTTCATAATCGCCGTAGGAGTCACAGCTCAAGGGCTTCTGTGCCCTGCTGAGCTTAGAAATACTGCCGAAAGTTTGGCTCTCCTTGCTGGTTTTGGTCCTGCAGCATTTGGAAGCATTGGAGGCTTCCTGCTTTGCATGACTCTCTGATCCTCCTCTAGGGTTTAGCTACCTTGGAGGCTGAAACAGAGCCACTGAGGGCAGGACCAGGGAAACCCCAAAGGCCGACATGCCTAGGAATCGATAAGCTCTCCAGTGCCAAAGCTTTTAGCCCTGCCTATATAGCCCACCCTGCTCCTCTGGTT